>NW_027396172.1:0-49626 GCF_047715535.1 Aspergillus foveolatus | reverse complement strand
AGCCGTACCCTGCCCCCTGGCTGGTCCGTGAGCCATCCGAGTACACTGAAATCTGTAAAGGGGCAGGGCTATAGTCTCTGTTGTCTGTTGGGAGCTTATAGCCTTAACTACTAGTGAATTGCATGCCTTGCCGCCTGTCTACGTCACGTGCTCGATCTCATGCTGCCGAGCTCGGGGGCGGTGAGACGCACTAAAGCAAACTACCGCCCGCATTCTGCCGCCTCGGCGCATCCGGTGTCACTGACCCAAGGTGAAACACAGAACCATCCTCGTTCAATTCTGCTTCATTGCACTTTATTCACGCTCAAACCAACTTAGAAACAGTCGCAGGACTTGCACCGACAAATATCCAACCAATTGGCTCTGCAATCCGTTTCAGCCCCAGACAAAAGCCACTTAACAGGTCAAACCCTCAGCTGCGACGCCGCGACGGCAGATCCTCTTACAATGCGCACCCACGACGACTTCATGCGCGACGTCGACACAACGGCGAACCCGCTCCATAACGACACAGTCGAGGAAGATACGCGTCGCAAAAAAAACCGCACCGTCCATCCCTCTGCACAAATCTGCCGTGACTGGATGATCGTTTCCGGAAACGTGCACTACGCACGCGACAAGGCCTCCTTCGTTCCCTCATCCTACACGCCGATCTCAGCAACGTTAAAATCCAACATATTCAGTCCCCACGACGAGATGCTTGTCGCGGGTATAGGAGATGTCCATCTCACAGTCCCTCGGGGGATCAACGACCCCAGTGTTCATACTCTGGTTCTTGAGAATGTCCTGCATATCCCCGAGGCGCTGTGTAATGGCTTTAACCCGTTATTAATCGGGAGTAGCATGAGTTGCCATGCAGAGTACTGGGAAGGGTGTGATCGATGGGGCAATGGAATGTGGTATGGGACCCGGTTCTGCGGGGTCGGCAGGTTGGTGCTTGCCCCGGGGGATGGGCAAGCCGAATCGGATTTGATTGAGGGACGGGAGTATACGTTGAGTTTATATGTCAGTCCGGAAGAGAAGGGAATGATTGTAGAGCAGGCGCAGCAGGTACGGGCGCAGGAACAGACGAATGGACAAGCCCTTGGCATGGCGGACGGGATGCAGATGTGAGCCTAGCAGGATTGAAGCGTGGGTTGGTTGTAAGTTATGCCTCATGATGTATGATTTTTTTTTTTGTATTATAGATGGATTTAGGACTGGCTATTTGGTTACTTAGCTAGGATTAGAAGACAGATTTGAAGGCTAGAAAAACATTGTCTGGAACTGTCTGATTATTGCCAATTTCTCCCCGATGCGCATATCTCCTTGGATGTTATCTTGTGTTTATACATTAAACGACGCAACATTAAACGGTGCGTTTGACCGGCGCAATCATGAATCGACTAGTTGAGCAAGTCCCCCTTGACATCCATGAATATACCTCGCTTGGCCACTCCACGCTGCTTTCGGCTTGCATTATAGACCCAGAAGCTACAAAAGTACACTCATTCACAGGCCGGCTGGCCCAATTGGCAAGGCGTCTGACTACGAATCAGGAGATTGCAGGTTCGAGCCCTGCGTCGGTCATACTACCTTTTTTCGCTACTCTTTTTTTTCCCTCTACTCAGAATACTCAAAAAGAAAAATTTTTGTCGAGGTGGAGTACAGCGGAATCCGGCGGAGCCGGAGAAGGTGCAAGGTAGAGACTAGGACCCGCTCTTAGGGCTCTGGGGGCACGTGTCCTTGTGGCATACGGGCCAGGTACCTATAGAGCGCCGCGATCCAGTTGTCTATAGCTGTATAAGCGCTAAGACGGAAAAGAGCCTTCGTCCAACTTCGTTGTTGGATACCCAGGTGCAGAACTCTTATTAAGCTCTCCGCTCCAACTGTGGAATAATCCATAGGACCTGCAAGGGCAACAGCCGTCCGATTGATCGTCTTCAGCCTGCGAGATACAGTCCTCAAAGCTATATCTGAATGAAGGCGCTTATGTATGCACTGTCTCATCTGACTTAATACCGCCAGATTCGATCCGTCAAGGTGAGAACGTGTTCGAAGACCGGTGAACTCGCGACAGCTCCAGCCATTGGTACTCTATCCTCGGCCCGAATAGTTGATACTAGTGGGCTGAGCAGATATAGGATATCGGGATCGGTAGTGAGAAATCATACGCTACTACCAGACTATATACTTACAACGGACTTTCCTGTAGCCAAGTATCACTGCTGGCCCAGCATTAAACTTCTCAGTCCCGTTCTCGGTCTGGCGGGTCGTGGTCAAAATATTCCCGATATTATTCCTCTTCAGGTATCTTGGCTCCCAAGTCTAATGCCAATGTATGCTGGAAGGAGCAACATCTGAACCTAGTATGACGGAAGCCCCCAAACCATACTGATTTTTCCGACCTGCCGATACGGAACAAACCGCTGTTTCTCCTTTGCAATGCTGACCGATTCGAAATGATATGAGGGCAATGGCAGGGCTGCCTGGGATCTTCGTATAGGTACCAAACAGGTGGCTGGAGGCAGCAGATGCTCCAAGCAGGCTGGAAGTGTCAACCTGTACCTCAGATTGTTATATTATTACTCCCGAAGAGAACGATACGCATTTGTGTGGACTCTTGCGGTGCAGCCCAACTCGCCCATTCTTTTAACAAAGCTTTGGAATTGAGAGGAGTTAGCATGCGCCTACCACTGCATCCTGAGCCCTTCGGGGCTATTTTACACCGAGCACATCAGCATGCGCGGATGATTCCCAGACGATCAACGTTCTTACCCACTTACCCTGCACGGTAGAATTATAAGAGGTGGAAAAATCGCAACTTATCTAGGACTCACAAGCCCGACCGAGCACACTGCTCCAATAATCGTCATACTCAAGACTCCAATAGTGGCAGATTCTGGCTTTGACTTCATGGCATGGAAAGTTTAACCATGCCTGCTGTATATAAACACGGAATGAAGTGAGCGCATCGTTGTGAATAGTCGCTCCACTCTGCAGAATCTGGAGTTCAAAATGCGTTTTTACCCTACTCTTCTCAGCTTGATACCTCTATCCGCCGCCTCTCTCGACGTTCTGTCGGGCCACGGCCACAAAACCTGCATTGTGCACTCTCTCGGCGCGTACCAGAACGATGTCCCTAACATCTTAAGCGCTTTTGATCGTTGCGGTCACGGCGGGAAGATCATCTTCCCCGAGAACGAAACATTCTGGATAGCCGAACGGCTGAATCCACGTGTTAGAGATGTTACGGTGGACTGGAGGGGAACGTGGCTGGTACGTGGATCTCGCCATGCCTCTAAAAGCACCTTGAGTAAATGAGTGAGAATGGCTAATCGCGGGCACAGTTCTCAGATAACCTAACCTACTGGCGCGCCAACTCCTACCCTATAACATTCCAGAACCACGCTGCGGGGTTCGTTCTCTCGGGCAGCGGAATTACGATCAATGGATACGGGTCCGGGGGGATAAATGGCAACGGAGAGTTGTGGTATGTTGATGAGCAGGGGACGACGAGACCTGGACGACCAATGGTACGTTTATTCATCTGTGGTACCCAGTAGCCATCATATAGCTGTCAATGAAGGGTTTTTCTGATCGGCGTTTTACAGCCTTTTGTTCTCTGGAACGTCTCAGACGTGCATGTCTCAAACTTTGCCATCGACCAGCCACAGTTGTGGAGTATCAACATCATGAACGGGTCGAATCTACACTTCGAGAATATCACGGTGACTGTGGATGACTCTGCTGCTCCGAACGGCGAAAACTGGGCACAAAATACGGATGGATTCGGTACTTCCCTTGCACGACTTTACTTTCTAGAGAGAAGCACTAATACTCAGCTGCAGATACCATGGACGTCACCAACCTGACCATGCACAACTTTACCTTTACCGGCGGAGACGACTGCATTGCAATCAAACCGCGGTCTTATAACATCAACATCTCGGATGTTACCTGCAACGGGGGCAACGGGATCGCAATCGGGAGTCTAGGACAGTACCTTGAAGACAGCAGCGTTGAGAATGTTACGATATCTCATGCCAAAGTCCCATCGACCCGTTACGGAACATACATCAAGACTTGGATGGGCGAGCTTGTGCCTCAACCCGATAGCTACGAGTCTGACTACAAACCACGAGGAGGCGGATGGGGTGTAGTCAGGAATATTGTTCTTGAGGATATCGATGTAACAGGGGCTCGGCGTGCGGTGCTTGTTACGCAAGATAACGGTGCTGAGAATAATAGCTCTGCCAAAGGGACGAGCAAGATGGAGATCTCTGGGGTCAGGTTCGTCGATTACTCGGGGACGCTGAGCTCAAGCAACCGTGTTACGGTGGATTGCAGCATAGTGAATCCGTGCTTTGATATTAGCTTTGAGGGGTGGGATGTCTTGACGCAGGATGGGGATGAGCTGACGGGAAGGTGTAAATGGACGGCGGAGGATGGAGTGACGGGGCTGGATGGGTGCTAGGCAAAATAGCGTTGGATAGGATCTGGATAAGCTAGAGGAGGAATAAACATTATCTATTATCTGTCATAAGTACATCATGGTGATCATCTAGTGGTATAAGGTTTTGATAAGTATATGGAACGAATCAGCCCCCCATCTTGCCCCCCTCACCCCCCTGTACCATCCCCGCGTTCGCCTCGACATCGTCCTGTCTAGGCGTGATAGTCCCCTCGCTTTCACCGGCCTTTGTCTTCCGTAACCCCGTAAGGGTGACCGGGTTGGTCTGAAGCAGGTACATATACCAGTAATAAGTGCCGACAAACAACCCGCCCCCAACGATATTCCCCAACAAGGTCGGGATAATTCCCTTCCAAATATACAGCCCCACCGAGATCCCGGGGGCATCGAGCCAGATCGCCAACGGGATGAATGTCATGTTCGCAACAACGTGGTCAAAGCCCAGACTGACGAAAGCATAGATGGGTAGCCAAATGCCGATGATCTTAGACGCCATGTCCCGACCCTGCAGGGCGAGAAAGCACGCCAAACAGACGAGCCAGTTGCAGCCAATGCCACGAAGGAAGATGCTGTGGAATTCGGGCGTCACTTGTTTCTTGGTCGCGAAGGAGATCACGGCGGAGCGGAAGGGGTCAGCGGAGAAGACTTCGCCGTCTGGAGGGACAGTGTCAGCCAATGATTGAAATGGTGTATTGTAAAAGTGTAGAAGGGAGACGAACAGCCAAAGATAATGGCGACAACGAATAACGAGCCGCAAAGGTTCCCCCAGAACGTGACGAACCAGTGCAGGAGCATTTTCGGCCAGGGAAGTCGGCGTTGGAGAGCAGCGACGGTCGTAAACTACCAACAAAAACCACCAGTCAGTAATCCATTTGCCAATCTCGTTGCCCAGTTCGCAGTATGCAAATCTCATACCATAAAAGAGCCAGTGCAGAGGTCTGCACCCGTGAGGATGATCAACACCAACCCATAGGGAAAGACAAGCGCACTGATTGTCCGGATCAGGCCGGGGGCGTTCTCTGTGAACCAGGGACTAGCGTTGGTGCTCAGAGTGGTTCCGCATGCCAGTGCTAGCAGACATCCGGCGGATACAGAGCTGAGAAAGATCTTGTCCAGCCGCATGTGCCCCTTGACTGAGCCGGCACGCGAGGCGAACTCGACTACCTCGAGCGGCGTGTATGCATCAATAGAGGGAGGCATTGCGGCGGCTGGTTTAGTTTTCCGTATCCAAAACAGTCGGTCTACGTAGGTGAAGAAGAGAGGAACTTGGGAACATGCGTTTAATATCTCTTCAGCAGTGCAATGACGGTAATGTGCGTGTAAACATGTTGGCCAATGGGAGGGTAGAGATGCTTATCTTGTTGGTCTTCAATTAAGTCGGGTTTGAAACAATATCGTCAAATATCGCACCATCACAAAGCTGAAGCTGGAAGTTCAAGACTGCCCAGCAAATAACATGGTCTAGATCCCTAAAGTCAGTCTCAGTCCGAGTTCGGCTTCCCCAGAAAGGATAAGAGGGACTGGGGTCTTATCTTCTTTCCGCGGAGAAAGCAAATCCACGACAAAATTATACTGCAGGGGCTGATAAGAGATAGGGCCCGATGCCCTAAGATCGGGAGCTAGTGACAAACCATTGGAGAGAGATAGGGTATTTTGCAGATCACAGGCTCTTACTTTGGTAGATCATGATCTACATAGATACGGAGTCATGTTTGCTATCAGCCACAGGCGCCATACCTACTCTTTTCTTTTTCTCTTCTGCGCCGTATTATGTGCAGAGTAAAGCTTGTTGACAAGAAGCTTTTTGTATCAGCAATGAAGGCAGCCAAGATAGAGTAGGCTTTCGTCCTGCCGACGAGGGGAATGGTCCTGCAGCACCATTCCCCAGCAGTAAGTAACATTGCTAATTTCATCTCGAAAATGATTATAAGACTCTGCCGGGGTGTCTTCCCCGCCTGTTCGTAAGGTTGGCTCTTACATAACGCAGAAAGAGGGGGTCTTATAGGCGTGGTTATTGGCTGGAAATAGGACTGATAAGCTCGTTAGGGTCCAGCGAAGTGGTTTAAGCTTTGCGGCACATGATGTTCATGATGTTCAGACAAACTATTGATTTGAAATAAGAATTACAATTGCGTATCGCGCTTACTGTATAACTTATCGAACCGCATCCACCCGGTCCATGCAGATACCACCCCTAGCCGTAGGGGCCCACCGCTCGAGTGCTGGAACCTAGCTGAGATAGGCTGAATCGGCCCCGTGGCTGACGTAGACTATGTGCCAGTCGACCAGCTGCAAAGTCCAGCCCGATTTATTGGATGATGGGGCTGAGCTACCTCCCAGCAGTACCTCCGCAGAAGATAGGCAAGGCCCTAATAGCCTGAAGAAAATACTTCAGGTATTCTCATCTTTCTCTGGGAGCGTTCCTGCCGGAAGGTCAATCAAGATCAGGTATAGAAGTGATTCAAGAAGCGCAATGAAGAAAATATATCTCTACTTCCACGTCCCTGAAGAGGTGCTTCATGAGCATACGACGCCGCCCTAAAGCAATCACTATCCTGACAGCAGCTCAGTTCTCGGCTACCTCATATCAAGGCAGGATAGAGGTATACAGCCAATGCTAACGGAAAGCTTCTCTGACCCGAGTCCGCCGTCGGTGCTATACGCCCAGAAGACAGTAGATGCCTGGTCTATATGGACGTAGTATAAGAGCACTCGGAAGTCTAAGTCATCATCGCTTTGTCGCTGTCTTGTTCAATTTAGCGGGGATGACATCGGTTTTGGCCGTAGACAACGGTGGACAAAAGTCTTTAGGGCGTCGTCATCCAGGGCGTGACAGCCTGGCGTGCGCGATCTGCTGGGTATGCGAAACTGAACCGGCACTTGGGAGCCTAGACCTGATAGCAAGTCAAGACGATTTGACCTGTCCATAATGAAAAGGGAGAGTTTGGGTTCGGGGATCTGCCATGACTTGGGTGATACTGCACAGTGTCTACACGGTAGAAACAATTGCTGAATCGGTCCATGTCCCCATCGATGGTCCCATCATGATATATCAACTTTATTAACGCACTTATCCTTGTCACTATCTGATTTAGATTCGCAGGACAAGCTTCCCAATCTGCTTCCCCCGCCAGATATACTCGATCGCCTCATCCGCCTTTTCAAACGGCTCAATCGAGTCGATTATATCGTCCAGTGGCATCTGCACCGCAGTCAGAGCCGCACAAAGATCATCCATATCATGCTTCGACCCGCCATTGATGCCTCTATGCCATGGATCAGCATTAACGACCACTGACAATTGAGGCGCAGAATTGACTCACCGCAGAATGATCCTCCTGTCAATCAGCACATCGAAGAACTCGTCCATATGCGCAGGGTCCTTCTTGCTCAGATAGCCCACTTGACTAATTGTCCCGCCGCGACGGGTGCATTTCATGCTCTTGACGAGCGAATTGCTCCCACCAACTTCGACGACGAGGTCGACGCCGACACCGTCAGTGAGTTTGATGACCTCTTTATGCCATTCGGGATGCGTCGCATAGTTGACAGTCAGTAGTGGCGGGTCCGGGAACTGTGCTGAGATCTTGGATAGTTTTTTGTCGCTAGATGAGGTCATGATCACCTTCATGCCGGCTGATCGGGCAAGTTTCAGCGTGAACATGCTCACGCCGCCAGTTCCTAAATCAGGTCAGCGCTCGCCAATCATTTCACAGTGTAGGGTAGGGTCAACCCTGAATGAGCACTGTCGTCCCCATGCCGAATCCCAGCAATGACGACCAGGCCGTGACCCCGGCGCAGGGAATGATACTGGCAGAGACCCAGTCTAGATGAGCCGGCAACTTGCAAACCTTGCACTCGTCAAAGACGATATAATCAGCTAGGACACCGTCTTCGTCAGCAGCCAGCCAGGATCTTGTGGGATCTCGACCCGTGATGTTCTCTGTATCGATGATCGGCGCGACCCTGTCGCCCACTGCGATGGACTTGGCATTCTTGCCTTTGGCAATGACCTCGCCCGCTGCGTCATTGCAGGGGATTCCATGCGGCGTGACAGGCCACGGGTTTCCGCCGTTAGCAATATTGGCGTCGCGGTAGTTGAGGGCGACAGCGTGGACTTGGATGAGCACGGAGGTGGGGGAGAGAGCAGGGAGCGCTTCGGTGAGAAGCTGCACTCGGGGGGTGCCAGGGGTATAGTCGTCTGTTCGGCGAAAGACGCGACGGGATGTTATCTGGGTGGCCATCTTATTTAACTCAGGGGGACTCTGGTTGCCTTCTTCTTCCATCTGCGGGATACGGCCAGCTTTATGTAGCGAATTATATTACTAATTCGCTCTGTCATGGAGCGACGGCCCTCTGCGCCAGTGCCCCAGTCGGGCTCCCATGAGGTCACTCCAAGGGAAATTTACAGTTTCGGTAGAGAGTGCAGAGGCTATCTGTCTCTCCCGGTTGGCCAATGATCTATTCCAATGCATGAACTCGGTTGTCATCTATACCTACGGATACTCTTCCCGCCGTTCTCGGGTTCGGTTCCCGCGGCGCAGATCCACTCTACAGATGCTGGCGAGCAGGCCGGGGGTGTTCGAATACAAGTACCATATACTCTGATAAAAGAAGGATGTATTCTCTTTTCTCCAATCCTTTGGTGGCTATTGAGGTTGATGGAGTTGAGGATCCCATCCGCCACGGCCTTCCATAGTCTCATAACCAACCCTTCTCCCGTCTGAGCGCCGTCTTTTCTTCTGGGTAAATACCTAGTGAGACGTCAGGATTAACGTCAAGCTCTGTCGTCCTCGAAATCGTGAAACAACTGAGCTTCTCTTTCTGCAGAGCACTTCTCATTTGGCTCGTGCTATCTCCGCTAAAGTCTACTGAGAGAGAAACGACCCAAAAAGATATTGCGCACCACTCATGAAAACGAAGAGAGAAGGGTTCACGATAAGTTCCCTAGTGACGAGTGCGCTCAATGAAAAGGGTGTCTCATTTTTGATACCCGCCCTGTCAGGATCTGGATCTCGCGCACTTCTCGATATCTATTCGATTTAGAACAAATAACTTGAGTAGGTTGACTGACATCAGTACTACCAATAAGCAACGGTAGTTATGAAGGCAATGTAGGCCTTCAATAATAGTGCGGCGCTCATGAAACAGATCTAGGTCGGCACTTCCCAGCTTCCCCTTTGGCTGAAGATGATCTACGGAATGACTGCTACGCAAACCATACGGAAAATGCCTCTGATGCAGGTATTCATATATATTTAATCCTCTTAGCAGTGATTAATATAATCCAGTGTTCCAGATCTAAAGTATTAGTAAAAGAAAGAATCGAAGCCCAAACCGCACCGTGAGGTCAAACTTTCTCCTTCAGGCTAGTTAGGCGTGTATCCGCATATCTCCACGGCGCGGGTGTAGTTCGCTTCACATATGACATATAAAAAAAGAGAAACACGGAAATGGTCTTGTTGGACATGGTTGTTCCTCTCTGCCGTAGACTGCTTGGAAACTGGAGAATTGTCTCGGAACACAGCTATCCAAAAATTACAACCCAACTCCATGCTCATAGAAATTCTCCATTAAACCTAGCCCAGTCGGGAATGGCACTTCGGATACAAGCTGTGATGTAAACACTTGTCTGGGCGCAGCGGTAGATCGTATGATGCAGTAGACCAACAAGGGAGTATATGAGAAGAGAAGGTGAGGGACTGAGGGTGAGGCGGCTCTGGTCTTGCCTAGAAGGCTGCTCAAAGTACAAAAGAGATTCCTTCCGGCGCAGATTCGCTTCTCCCGTACTTCTTCTCTCCTTGAAACGAAAAAATGCCCGACCTGGGTATCAAGCACAGGTTGAGACCACGTAGCCATCTTTAATGGGTCGTCATCATTTTACTGTCTCGGCCAAGTCCAGTCCAAGATTCGACATCGGATCAGGCTTGACGGGAAGCAGACTAATGCTCAAATCCGTGCTTGGTTGGCCCCATAGTCCACAGGGGAGAGTGGCTAGTGGCACTTGCCTATATCTCCTAGAGGTTACCGGAGAATAGAGTGAGTGGTATATGATCTGCTCAGCATTTCAGCGCAGTGTCTTCGGGGATGCAGGCCCCTTCTATCGTATAAAAATGCAAGAAGGACATTTCGGAGGATGGCTGGCGATATAGATGGTAGTATCCTTGATCAGTGCCTAACCTGGCGGATTTATTCTTCGCCACCAAGTGCACACTCAGAATATCGTTCCTGGAAGTTGTGAAACGGCATCAAGATATCTTTCAAGGGGACTATCTTCATCAGTCAATGGCCCAAATCACTCCAACTTGTGAGGTGCGGATTCGTTATTTGGGGATCTCTCAAACAGACGGACGAGTACGCCCTTTTTTGACAATTGAGCCCAAGGCAATAAATTTCCGGCTGCCTAAGTTCTGTATTCGACTGCCTAGAGAGCTCCTGTTATGGAGAAGGCAAATGTCCTTGACTCCGCGCTAACTGTAGGGTGTGCTGGAAGATCATGTCGCGATCCTCAGCCGGGTAATACAGACGGGTCAGCGAACTCATACCTTCACAGCCAGCCATGCCGCAATTGATCAGAGCGAGTTCCAGCTTTTCACAGACGCCTTACGAGTAGCGAACGAGAACTTCCCAGCTGTATGTGGTACTCGTCGCCACAAGGTCTTATTAGGGAAGCGGCCAGATATTTTCTGATAGAGGGCGACAGATGAATATATGCAAGGGATGGCTGATCCTCGGCTATTTTGATCTATTCAAGGCTGACGTTACAGCCTCCGAGATGGTATTGCACTGCAGTTCAAAGATCTGACTGCAGCCGCCCGTCATGGTTGGAGTGCGGGTCCGTTGGCTAATCGATTTTAATGTGGCCGGTCATCACGTAGCATTGACCATCTGATTGCAGGAAGTGGTTACAGCCGGCCAAAAGGTTGTTTCTAGCCTGTTTTTCTAGCAGCTAATGGAGGGTAAGTCCTTGAAATGCGTCTTTGGTCGCGCCCAGAACCACACCGCCGATTACAGCAACTATCGATAGCTGAATAGATTTTATATAGGTATGAGCTCAATGGCCCGGGATAGCAACCCTCCGCAAAAAGTGCTCGGAGGGTCAATACACACCGCACATGTAAGGGACCTTGGCAGGAGGTCGAGCGAGGTTACTCAATCGCAGTTTTATAGCGGGAGTGTGTGTCGCCAGATGTTTGCGTGCTGAGCCCCTGACCTGATAAATCTGGCAACGTCCCCTTCTGGCGAAGTGCAGCTTGGCTTGTGCAACCGCAATTGGATATAGTATTCCCTAAACCAATGCGTCCGCAGTCACCGCAGAAAGTGTGAAAACTTTCAGTCATTCCTGTCTACCAGGGGCCGAGTGTTAATCCCAGGCTGATACCCAAGCAGCCGATGTCCTATGACATGGGTTACTATTGTTGGGGCATCGTCATGGGGTTGCACAGGGCTCCTAATGGTCCATGGCCAATGAGGTCTAGTGCATTTAATTGATAATTTTTCAATGTCACAATGGTAGCTGTCCAATGCTATCGTTCGCCTTGGCCACTGTACAATCGGATATTCGGGGAATTGGCGGGGAGTGGGGTTACTTGACGGGGACTCCTGTGTCGCTGCTTTGACAATCGGCCCAGGCGGTGGATAACAACCGGTCAGGCCGTAAAACTCGATTCCCCATGAGTATTGCAGGAGCCCTAGAGTGGCGGTGGGCCCATTAGTGGAAATGGGCCATGAACGGGCAAAGTCTCGGGTGGCGGTTATACGCGTTTTCAATACCCGGCCACTTCCTCCTCCCCCTCTCCTTCCCTAGGATTGGAATGGTCCAGACTTGACGGGCAAGCTGCCTTCCCCGCATATGACACGCACTTGGATGATTGGGTACACCGAGGGCGCGGGGCCGCTGTTCCTCGTCCTGCCATCCTTGTTGATTTGCAACAGTACTCCATGCGGCGCGTGTTTTGGCACCCAAGAAATGACCCAATAGAACCCTAGCCCTAGGTGCCAGGTGATGCAAGGTACTGTTAGTATAATAGCCGCGACATTCACCAGGCGGATCAGTTCCGCATGGCAGACAGGAATTTCGGCAGTTTCTTCCACGGACCACCCCAGAAACTGGATATCTTAAACTTTATCCTGTGCTAGGGACCAGGTCCGCCTCGTTGGAGCTCTGCTGCAGATGGTGATTGTCTCATGATTAGTATGACCTCTTTATTATCTCAGTGAAGGCGGAGTGAACGCTATAAGCCAGCAATCTAAGGACCAAATCCCGTACTGCGTCATAGGGCAGCCACCCGGATAAGCCGAAAATTGCTGGTAGATTCGAATGCTGCTAAGGCTTATCAGATACTGGGTATCTTCACTGCAGTGAGCCTCATGGCCGCATAAGTTCGGAGAGTGCTTGACGCTTTCAGGCAGAATTTGTCAGGGATGCACAAGCATAAAAGACCCGCTCTAGGTCAAAGAAGTAAAATGGGTGGACCGCCACGAAGGCCGGAGTGACATGGATTCCTGCGTTGATCCGGGCTTTGCCCTGAATTTAGGGAAAGATCTGGACGGACCTCGGTGATGTATCGCTGGTGGGACATGAGCCCTGGGTGTGCGCCTCGATAAGTCATCTGCAGCCACAGGTTTCCGATGAGCCTATTTCAGCACTCAATACTGTACGCTACTCCGCGCGCCAGAAGCAGATATACACAGATCGCAGGCGTATTGAGTGTAAGCGTATTAGTATTTTTAGCTGCCCTTTATATTCGCTGCCGGATGTCAGCGGGTCAATCCGCTGAGCGCTATGACGCAGTGCAACAACACCCGGCCTCTAAGAATCGAAAGTGCGGCACTGAGGTCAGCCACAGCATCGTTGACTTTCACTCTGATAACTGTATCAAAGAAGAGTAGTAATGAGGATTTTGTATGAGCCGGTCTGACGGATAACACGGGATCGCTTGGAACCATCCTGCCGTAAGACACTCAGTGCAGCGATATCATGCAGGAGGCGTCATAAGCAGATAAGCTTGAAGCTCATCAAGACACTGCTGGCGTCCAGGCCATGTTTCCGCCCGCGAACAGTTATCATCGACTGAGATTGGAATATCCAGAGTGGGTAGTCTGAAATCGAACTGCAGTTGGGCTCAGAACTGGAATTATGGTCGGTTGACAGTGACGGTGTACCTCTGGGCGCTGTCAGAGCAAGTAACGCTGGAGGCAAAAGTAAGTCGCTGACGTGATATGACGGGTCCTCTAGCACTCCAATCCAGACGCTGTGCCCAAAGCGATAGCAGAATTTGTGAAGTATCATTAACGATCGTCTCTGTCTTTTTTCCGGTTGAAACTGCGACGGAGGTAGGCGTAGAAGACTAGCTATTCGAGGGTCCCGCAATTATCTGCCTTGAATCTGTTCCTGGTGTGAATTGAGGGGCCAAGGCGATCGCCTCCATCGTGAATTATAGGGCCAATGGTGATGCAAGCCTAAGCCTGGTATTCCCATCGTGCCTTGTTTTTCCTTATACTGCATACCAAGAGGGCATACCCATGGCTGCGCTCAATGATCTCACTTCCATTGTTCTCGGTATCCCTAAAGTAACATTTTGGGGTTGGCTGTGCATCTGACGATAACAATTCGTTTGCCGTTTGACTGTAAAGAAGGAGACGAATGCAGATACTGTGCGGACCGAGGCAGTGAGGTCCATCTAGTGGTCCCCGTTCCCCGTCAAAGACGTCAAGTTAGCCATACAAACGCATACTTAGCCAGAACAGTATGGATGCCTTGACTTTTGGGCTGGTGAAGTGAAGGTGACTAGTGGTGTCAAGGACGTAGATCTGATAGGGAAAGAACAGGTACTATCAAGCTGCACTGAGATACTGTGCTAGTCAATCCTAGCTTGGCTCATAAAGGCGGCACATTGCCGCCAAGGTGGCTGAATTCAACAAAGACATTGACTTGAGATGACGCCCCACGCCAGCTCATCAATACCAGGTGGATAGCAATTCTGACTAGAGCAAACTTCGGTATTTGTATTTCGAGTCTTGGAATTTATTTATCAGCTCTGTTTTGCGTTAGCCCCTGCAAAACCTGCAGCCCCAGGTCGGATTGACCTACCATGATCTTAGATCCAGCCTGCTATTGCAGAGTCACGTTTTTCGTAACATGGATCGAGTTTCCCTCGTGAGCAGAAGCAAAGGCCACTTTATCAAAGAAGTCAGATAAACGGAAGAGAGCCCCGGGGCAAAGTGATGCCCAGCTGTCTTAGTCTCGGACAGCACAATACGATACATTGGCCGACAAGGCACGAGCCTCTTGTTGCTCATTCCTACCTCTTCGGCGTAGCCATCCTCCCAGTCGTCTAATGTCCCCGAGTACTCACCTAACCCCGACATCCGCAAACATCGTGATTCATGATGACGGAGCCCTTCACGTCGAGCTCGGTTTGCTCACTGTCGAGTTCTCGTCGCCTTCCCAACGGACAGCAACCACGAAAGCTCCGGGATAGCTGCATCCACTGCGCAAATTCAAAGGTCAAGTGCAACAAGGAGAAGCCGATCTGCGGTCGTTGTGTTCGGCGTCGGCTACCTTGCGAGTATAAAGTATCCCGCCGGACAGGCCGTACTTCGCGCAGCATGGCACAGCTCCTGGGATCGGGATCCACAGGAAGAACGACAGAAGCATTAACAATATCCCCAGCGATCCATCCGGCAAATACCGGCGGCAACGCAACCTCAAGCGTCTTGCCGTCAAACCCTGTCACCAGCGGCCCGTCGCAAACCCCATTATTGACGCCGATAACCCCTATTCCGACGTCGGAGCCTTCTCCAGAGCATTGTATACCCCAAACTCCAGACGTTTGGCGGTCCTTCTTGTCTCCCAGCGCGTTCAACCCAGATGTCGGGGATCTTTCGTCACTAATATCAATGCCCCCTGATGTAGGGAATTTGTTTGGATCAGTCATGGGATCGCCCCTATTCGATACCTGTGACATTGACTCGCTACCAGCTCAGGCAATCGGGGAATCTGTGTCGGTCACCGAGCATCCGTTGCTTCCGACGCCAGCGCTTTCGGATCCGAAATCAGAAGACACTTCAGAAACCACACCAAACCATGTGAAGTCCTGTCTGATCTCTGTATTGGATGTCTTCAAGGACGTGTTTGCTGACACACCGACGCTGTGCAAGAAAGCCAATAGACAGCAGGGTTCCAGCAGGGCCCCAACAATAGAATCCGTGGTGTCAGATAATAGAGAGGCTATCAATACGCTCAGCGCTGTTATGGATTGCCCTTGCTCTCACGACGGGTACATACTATCCATTGTCTCACTTGCTGTTCTCAAAGTGATGGGTAGGTATATTGCCGCAGCGAGGGGACAAATACCCGCCACGGAGGACACCAGGGGCTGGGGACAGGAGGTCTCTATGCATTCAGATAGATCTAGGCAATTCCTCCCATTCGACGAACAATTACCGGGCTCGCCAGGCCCGGTAGGCAGTTACTCTATTGAAGGAAGAAACCAAAACCGTATGGCAGCGCAGCTTGTCCTGAGCGAATTACACCGTGTACAGCGGCTCGTCAACGTCCTTGCATCACGGCTAGAAAATGTTCGCCTAAGGTCGTGTCTTTCGCCGGCTTCTACTTTCGGCTCCAACAGCACAGATAGCATCATTGAGAACCCGTTGCTTGCTGCGAGACGCATATTGCCGTTATCAGGTTCCACATTCTCCAAAATGGAGGATGACCTTCGTAAACGGCTTCGCGCCGTATCTTCTGAAACAATCGAAATTCTTCGGCGGGCATGACGATGAACAGATATCTTCGCTGACGGTACATTCCTTTGTATATAGATTGGGCGGCAACTTCGACGCGGGCGGTTGGAGTAGATCCTCCAGAGCTCAAACGCACCAGTTCAGTAAAATCCAACTCTTTCCTTCAAACAACAAGAATGATCTTCATTTCCGGATACGGATGCTGAGCCGTTGTGCTCGGTATGGATTCAGATAAGATGTCAGGCTATCCGTGTCGCTGGGCAAATGACCCTAATATCCACGAGACGCCCGGTGATTGCACGATAGATACTTCACCCACAGATACCGAAGCCTGTGAGGGCTCTGCAGTACGCTCCCAACATAACACAATTGTCCCAGAAAAGTGAGAATCTGATGGGCCAGTTGCCTTGCGGTCGAGGTCGGCGGCTTGCCGCTCAAGAATTTCAGATTTCGACTTAGACAGGGATTCAATTTCTGTATGGTCACTAGTTTCGATGCCAAATCACCCTTAACCCAATCGTAAATCTAATTCGTACGCATGGCTTGGTTCTCTTCAACGATAGTTTATCTCCCTTGAAACTGGCAACTCAGCTATGCGTGGACTCTTGCGCAATCTGGAGCGTTCACATCGAGCTAAGGGGATCTTCTCTGCAGAGAACTGGACCAGGCCGTAGTCGTCTCACTGATGCCCAAGGCAAATGGTAGTAGCAATCGGGAATCGCAAAAAAGCCGTGCTTATTGACCCTTGCTACGTATCAGGATGTACCAGCATAAGTCACAAAGGCATTCTGCCAAGCTCTCCAAGGCTGAGGTTCGAATTGTGGCCCGCGCGGCTCCGGAGTTTTTCTGCATCTCTGAGCAAGTACTGCGTGTTTAGTGTTGGATCCCCATGCGCAAGAAATTCAGCGGAGACCTTGCTTTAGGCAGCGGCTTCAGCCGAACCGCACTCGCAAGAATTTCATTTTATCTCTTCTTTCTGAGACAGCGCGCAGAGCATCATTCTTCCTATATTCGTCTTATCTCCGAATCTCCGGAGAGAAGAATACCGTGGGTGAAATATGGTCAGGCAGATTACGAAAGGGAAGAGAAAGGACTATCATGCCGTCGCCTTGATGCCAGTCACGATCACGTGGCTCCCTTGGGAAAGCGGGATCAATCATCTAGGGCCGCCTGTCTGCTCCGTAAACACCAATAAACCCTTCCGATATGACTTCAAGGAATTAGTGGATTATCATCCGAAGTTTTTCACTCGTGACAAAATGGGGAATTTACATTTGTGCGGCTTTCTACAGATTACCCTTTCAGGACAGGAGAAACATATTATGTAAAGCCCCTTCGTAATCTCCAGTGGCATTCCTCAAGCTTGACATACTGATGGTGTGGCTGTTCGTCCCCAGACAACTCATTACTTAACACTTTGGTAAAGGGCTACAATCAAGCCTGATACCGCTGGATGGGATACACCTCCGCCTTTCTCAAACACGCCGGTCATTATTTTCAAGTTCTGAACTGTGAGTTGTCAAGCTTAAGGAAAACAGGTTCATTTAGATGACACAACGAGCGGTGGCGCTATATCATAAGGCAAAGCCAGGTTAAGTCGATGTTCGAGTTGTAAAGAAAAGAGATGTTGCACCAGGTATGAGTCCCCGCTGGCATAAAGACGGGGAACGTGGAATGACAGCATCATCTAAGGCATCAGGGGCCCCTAACTCGTTCAACGAAGCCTTGGGAATTTGAATCAACACATGCAGGATTAATGTTCGCCGATTCATGTCAGTGGGCATGGATTATCCACTATGACCTCAAGCAGGAACACTAGCATTATCTTCGTCTAGGGACCCAATTCCCTGGCGGGCTGAACGGTCAGTTTGATTTGGGAAGACACTGAGCCCCCATGCGGAGGGTGCGATCATACGATCATTCCTGCACAGGGGTTATCTGCAGTAGCTCGAATGTCAGACTGGCGGATCCGAAGACAAGCGCAAGGGAAGACAGCAGTCAATGTGAGTGGCCAGTGAGGAAAAAAAGGCTAGGATGATTGGTAACGATATGGATGGCTGTTGGGATACGGGTGAGACAACAGCTGATGTGAGTGGCCACTCAAGAACCAGACTAAGATGGCTGGGCAAGACATGGATGGCCGTCAGGAAACGGGCTCGAAGAACCCATGTCCATTCGTATAGAATCCGAGTACAGCCGATTTTGCAACCGTTGCGGGACAGCTATGCATATCAGAAGCCCGCCGTTGGCGCCACGCCTAACTCAAAGAAACAATTGCTGGCACCGTTGGTGCCCGGAATCGGGTTACATAGTTTGTATGCAACTTTATAAGGTTTGCGGGACCTTATGACCTTGGGCTCAGAAACGCCCGGGTATGAACTCCTGAGAGTGTAAGAATGATGTTGTTTGTAGGCTATTGCCGCAGCTAAATACAAGAACATGGTAAGCTCGATGAGGAATATACATGCTCTGCAGCACCGCTACTTGCGGATTCTAGTTGTTTGACTCATGATGTACACCTGCAAGTAGGTTGCACAGATTGCTCAATAGGCAACATTTAATAAAAACCACAATGGCCGAAAGCTCGGCAACGTCAGCGACGACGTGGATGGTCATACCAATGCGTTTCAAACCAGAACACCCTCATCATCACCAACGTTGACGTACTTTTTCAATTTCGGAAACGTTGCCGCCCATTCACGCGACACTTGCCAGTTCTCGTACGCGTACAAGCCGGCCTCAAAACTCGGTGTCGGCATCAGTTCCCCGTTCTCGTTGGTGTAGATAAACTCCTGGTCCCCCGGCCACCGGAAGTGAATTGAGCGCATGTACATCATCACTGAGTGCCGGGGGTCTTGTATCTGCTGCGCCTTGTGTATCAAACGATCGCGGAGGCCCGGCCATGGGAGGAAGTCGATGCAAACGGGATGCGGAATGGTCTTTTGGATTTCGGTCGGATATAGCCAGGTTGGAACATCGCGTTGGGTTTCTTCGTCAGGGCAGAGGCGCCACTAGCCAGGATGTTAGGCGGGGGAAAATGTATGGTTTCCAGTTGCGAGGAGGAGCTTACTCGTAGAAAGCGATACATCACCACATAGCAAGCAAACAGAGTACGGACATTTGCCGGACGCACTTGGCTGAAGACGAGGCCAAGGATCTGGATGACTGGATTATCGGTCGACGCTGGGCGAAAGACATGTATTAGAGACGGCGTGCGAGGGAGCCGCGTTGGATTCGAGAGGCTTGTGTTGAGGCCCTGGTGAGCGCGGAGGAGGATGGAAAAGGTCGAGTACTCGAGGCATTCGTAGTACGAGCGATGGTCTACTCCGCACCGGCAGTCGACAGGGACATTGTTATCGGGCTCCCCAAGTACTGGCGCAGGAACGAGCATGGGTAGCTTATCTGCGGGGAGAAGAAGCATGTCCTGCGCGTTGGGAAGCGGCCGCGGTTGCGGAAGCGAGGTGGACGAGTTGCCGGCGGTACCGACGGGACTGGGCGTTTCCGCGAGATCAAAACAAGAGAAATATCGCGACTGATCCCGCAGTCTTTCGTTGAGGACGCGAACTTGATCGGTGAGCGACTGGACGGCCTGCTGCAAATTGGTGACTTGTGTTTCCAGGTTCTCCATTTGCCGCTTCTGCTGCTCGCGTTTGGCCTTGTGGTTGATACGGTCGGCCTGTCGTTTGCGCGCCAGCTGGGCTTCGGTCCGTCGACGTTTCTTCTGAACGCCCTCGGTGGGCGTGGGAGGTGTTGAATGTTCTACCTCCATATCAACTCCCTTTCGTGGATTCAGCACTTGGATGCAGCGAGAAGGCTGAGAAGACAGGTGGAGGATACCAGAGTGTTAGATAAGACCCGGCTGCAGGCGGGTTCAGGGCAACCCCGCATTTTGGCTGCCCACGGGGTTCTCTCAGCTTGGCTTCTGGTCGGCGACCATTCGATCCGCTTCCACTTCACGAGGCTATCCAGAATTCGAACCTCGGACTCTCTACGCGTACGTCATTTCGATCCTGATGCCGCTTCGCGTTCCTTGAAGTTGAGTCTGCCTACATATGTGCTTCTGGCCAGCTTTTACATTGAGCTACTCGATCAGCCAACCTTGGATTGTTCCTGCGGGTCTTCCGCGATCGCCCCTAGCTCGCCCAGTGTTACTGACTCGCGCCTTGACTAGGCACCATCGAATTATCAAGCAATTTACCGCATCCCGATTATAGCAAGCCTTTGCATTGAGTCATCGATCCGACTAGATCTACAGATCTCGTTCAATCTCCATTAGCTACCCCGGATTGCTCCCGTTCCGATGATACCCTTCCCCGCCCCTTGCAGCGCACGAAGACGCATCGAGCCTTATTGGGATAGATCAATGTGGATAATGGTTATATCGGTGGCTGTGGTTGTCGGAAGAACCCGGTGATCCGCATCCTGGTACAAGTCCATAGGCGTCTCGTTATTACGGGCTTCAATCAGTATCCCAGCACTACTCCAAGCTACATACGAAGGATTGTGGCCTCTCGTGATTCGGATTACGTCTCTGCCATGCAATTACACGCTCCGAGGGGATGAGTAGTTACGTCAAATTCTCGAAATGAAGCGGCCAGGTTGATTGCGGCAGTTCACAGAGATTCACGGCCTGCTCTCAATAAACGTCTAGTCATGATGACTCGCTGGCAAACTCGGTTGACACTGATACTTCCCATTGCGACTGTTGATGCGGCGAAGTAAAACGCCTTTGTGGTTGAAGAGACTCAATCCATGGGTGATATGCCCTCGAGCACGTGCCTCGAATAACGGAAGCCCCGAGTGGTCGACGTCGACCCAGACATTATTGAAACTAAGGACGCTAAGGCCATAACAAATAATTTCGATTAGCGAAAAGCTCTCAAATAATGCCCGTCATTGGATGCTGATTTCCCAAAGTGAACTGACTTCTCGCTTTTGGTTTCTCGCACCAACCAGGGCCGTAGGAACTTTTTTGCGACACGCAGGCTCTCGTACATTGCCCACACAAGATCTTGAACCCGGCTCCTACTGTGTCGTTTGGATTTGCTCACGCTGGGCGAGACCATACTCCAGATTTTATTTCTAGCTTGCGACGTCTCTGGATGATTTGCCAGAGGATCTTGTTATTTCAAGTTTGTGATGCCGCATGCCAAATCCAGCAACAAAGCATGTCAGAGGCAACCTGATTATTCGATGCAAGCCAGAAGCGCTGGAGCAATATAACATGTGTTGGTAGTTGTGAGCACCACCAAAGCACACCTCATATAAACTCAATATCGCCTCGAGGAATAATCGCGGCGACCTTCCGCAAACAATAGAGGCCGAGATGAAAACAAAACGAACATCCTACTACGCCTTGGCCTGATCTCCTGCGACACGTCCTGATGGTCCAAGGATAGAGACGGCATGCGGATTTTTGATTTCATATTCCTCAAGAACCCCCGACTTCGCGACAACGGGCTCTCTGGGTCACGGCATAATGAGCTGGTCGCATGATCGAGATGCGACACTCGCCGAAACACGCGACAGCCAGGCTGTCGATAATAGTTATTCTCCGGATTGTGTTGGGGACTGGTAACCACAGATTGCAGGCTCTGTCTCGAGGCCTGTAAAGTTTTCAAGCATGTGAAATAGGTGCTTTCTCTGTGTTGCGATCTGACTGGAGCTGCGGTTTGTTCAGAGTCAAAATCAGAGGGTCTGGCTTCAATGACGTCGCTCTGATTATTTCAAAAGAAGTCGCAAGGTTAACTATATCTCAAAGAGAAATGTTGGGTGGAGCGTACCGAGAGCTCGGGCTTGCTTGCAACCGCATTATTCTTCCATTCCCTCTCCATTTCAGCAGTATAGTTTGATATCAAGTGCGGCGAGGAGATAATTCACTTCTAAACGCTCCGCTGTCCATCGCGACGATATCAAATTTGAAGGTATGCGCCCGCTAAAATATAATCTGTCCCTCCAGAATGTTTACTAGTCCTCACATTCCAGACAGCCGTGTTCTGGAATTCTGCAGCCAAAGTTCCCAAGGGGTATTGTCCTGCCTCCTCGAAGTTCGATTTCCGCCATCAATGCATTCAAGAACAATCACCAAAAATCCCAAAGTTCTATGGCGGAGAAGACGTCAGACCCGAAAATGTGATGGCTGATAGGCAGGGCCGTCCAGCGGTTGCACGCGAATAGCGTGCGGTCTCCATGGATTTGATAGATCACAATCCGGGGATGGCAAACAGCATTCCCGCCCCGAGACTTGACAGCACAAGGATCGAGAATTCCAGGATTTAGTAGAGTTGCAGGATTGGCCAGGAAATAAGTTATCAACTTGGACTCTTGCCGGTGCCCCACCGATGAATGGTGATGCAACCGGTTGGCAGGGTCAGGATAAAATATCAAAACCCGCCCCATGAGTCGGATACCATTTCCAGCTGCTTTTCATTGGTCGAAGCTATGGCCTAGTGTACGCTTACAATGCTTGGATCGATCATCTCTTGCCGCATTCAGGCAACGGCACTGATTGTTGCGCGGGCGGCCTGAATCACGCTCTGTTTTCCATGATTGGCGGATTCAGGGCCATTAACCTTTAGGCAAAAGGGTAGGTGGCAAGTTTTACTCATCATTCTCCAATGCTCAAGGTTCGCAGTGGCTTGATTGGAACATGGTCTGGACTTTTGTTGGGGTAGGAGCTGGGCGAGGGATGATAACAAGAACTCCAGGATCAACGACCTTACAGGGCTCGATGTCATATTGCATCAGCACGTTTGCCGGGCCTTTCTCCCGAGACTGATCCTGCGAGGTTACTACACCAGTACTTCTTCGCAATTCTGCTCAATTATGCTAGCTGGGTCGCCGGAATAGCTACCCCCGGTCCCGGCTGCGTGAGAAACGGCAGAAATGGCACCATCCAAACCCGGCGCAGGAAGGGTTCAAAGACTAACTGAAGGCTACGATATACCTTTCCTAGTACAGCTTGTACTGGTAAAGTGGAGGTACCAATCGCAGCAGGACCCAAGCAGTATTTCTCTTCCCGCCACTCTGATTGTTTCGAGACATGACACCTGCACGAATTCAGGAGTGCAGGCGTCATTCTGACACTGATCTACTCACAGCCATGGGCCTTTAGAACTGCTACTTTGTATGGTAGCCAAGATCAACTTCCCTTGAGTCTGGTTATCGCGATCCTTCCTTGGAAAACGTCAATACCTGCGCTCTGAGGGCTGGTTTCCCCGCTTACTCGATGCCCTCGTGGATCGGTATATAGCTCCATGGCAAAGCTACAGGCCACCTTAATGCTTTTCTTTCCTAACTCCATATTCAATTGCTGATCCATTCAATATTTGCCACATCAAACCAGCTATTTAGTATCTGTAACGCCCAATCAATACAGCCTTTCTTCATTCTAAACCCCTCAATTGACCTTAACGCACCGTACCGTCTCCCAATATAACCGGGAAAGTGCTATTGCACCATATAAGAAGACCCAGCTGGCTAAAACACCCATATCAAGACTACCAAAATTCGTGCAGGAACAGCATTGGTAACCAGCAGCATGACCAGCCAAACAACTTTCTATCAGCCCGATCCCAGCCTGGATTCCTCGATCGCCCCCGAGTCGCTATTTCTGGGCCAGGAATTCTCGCCAGAATTTCTCCCTCTCTCTCTACTCGAAAAAGATGGCCATCATCACGACCTGCCGATGGAACACATGCAATTCCCACCCCACCAGCCCGCTATGGTCTCCGTACGGGCCATGCAGGGCGAAAGCACAAATGCAAACGAGGACATGATGCGTCCCCGCTACCGCAACCGCGCCCTCCGCCCAGCGCCCCGCGACACCCGTAAAGACTCAACCGACGACTTCAACCAGCCGGGCTTTTTCAACTCTTACGGGCCCATGCCATCTTTCTCATCGTTCTCCTCTACTTCCACCACTTCCAATCCCGCAGAACAAGATCCAGAGTTCCGGTTCTCGCCGCACTCGGATATCAGCAGCAACAAGTCATCCTCACCGCTACGCTGGCAGACCGGGGACGCAGAGAAGCGGGCCAAGCACCTCGAGCGCAACCGGGCCGCGGCGAGCAAGTCGCGTCAGAAGAAGAAGCGCGAGACGGACCAATTGCGGACACGGTTCCAGGAGGTGTCGCGTAGAAAGTCCACCCTTGAGATCGAAATTAAGGAATTGCACAGTCAACTGCTTTCGCTGAAAGACCAGATCCTCATGCACTCACGGTGCGATGATGAGGCCATCCACCTGTACTTGGGGCGGATGGTCAAGCAGGCAACAAAGCATGATTCCATCTCGTCGGCTTCGAGCGGGACCTCAGCTTCCAGCAGAGAACAGGACGACGAGGGTGACCGCTCGTTTGGCCAGCGTCACGGTTCAGAGTGTATCTCGCCGCGGCAGACCGTGAGCAGCCTTCATACCCAGGGACCCCCTCATCATCACAACCTTAACCATTCCCGTACCAATCTTAACCCAACCAGTATGGACCTGTCAAACGCGCAACAGGGACCCATGCGGATGGGCGACGGATCTGGATTGCCGTGCGGCGTCGAGAAACCGATAATGAATCAGATGTTCTCGCAGCATGATCCGAATGATTTCGACCTGCAGATTAGCATTTCCTAGTCGTTCTTCCATGCTATCCGGCTTCTCTTACGGAATATCTTCTGTACGATCTTTACGAATATGCGGCACACGGTTAGCGGGTGGATGTCTTGTTTGAAAAGCGTTCGGTTCTACATTACTCACGGTCTTTACCATTCTACCATGTCATTATATAGTACAAATTCAGTAAATAGCTTGATAGACGCTTTTATGTATAGGTGTAGGCTGATACATTACATATGAGTCTGTTGCACTGACCGTCTGTTACTTAAATCTACGATACAGCACGGTTACTTTAAATCTACGATATAGCACCGACCAATATAAAATTTTACTAGCAACTCTGCCAGAATGTCCTAAGTAGCTATGGAAGAACCAGTCTACCCCCTCTTCCCCCGGTCCCCACCCTGTGATCCAGTCTTTTCCCCCCTTACCGGCATTCCCGCAGCCCTATACAACTGATCAATAACCTCCATCTGTACCACACTTTCCTCATTCTCAACCCAGACCGGCGGATTGCCCCCACGGACCTTCTCCACAAACGCCTCCAATTGCCACCGATACGTACTCCACCCGCTCTTCCCTCCCTTCCCACCAACACTCACTTCATGGGACCCCCAGACGGGACCTCCCGCATACTGCCGATACGTACTAAGTCTCCCCGTCAGTTTCTCCTTGACACTGATATAGTGGTAAAGATGCGGCATCATTGCGTTGTAGAAGTAGATAATTGCCTTCTCCGTCTCAACCTCGATGCTCGGGTATTCCCAGAACCGCGGGATGATGCCGAGCGTCCAGGACCGCGCCATGTCCGTATAGATCTGGCTCTGAACGTCGCCGCCGCCGACCTTGGACGAGGCTTCGAAGGTGAGATATGCGTACATAGCCTCGTCGACGCGAGGGTCATGGTTGTATGGCTTCATGGCTACGCTATGGATATGCTTTGGGTGAGACGTTTCCAGAGCGTACCGCGTGAAGGACAGTGCGTAGGTCATGTCCATTGCTGACCCGCCAGCTAGATCATACTGCCATCGAATATCGCCCTCCGGCACACCCGGTGATGCAGTCATGAGCGCCTTAGTGCGCAAAATCCGTCCATACTCTCCTGATTCGAGGAGAGCGCGGAACCGGTGTGCGGCAGGGTGGAATTGCCAATGGAACTAAGCGATTCAATCAGTCGTTATTCTATCAAAGATCGAACGGGGAAGGATATCAACGTACCGCCTCCTCAACAACCACCCCCTTCTCCTTTGCCAGTTCGACAACTTTCCTCGCCTCCTCGCCATTACTCATGAACGGCTTCTCACAGAGCACATGCTTGCCTGCATTGATTGCTTTCATAGTCCACTCGAGGTGTTGCCCGTTTGGCGTAGAGATGTAAACGACATCGACCTCGGGATCGTCCAAAAGAGCTTGGTAGGACCCGTACGCCTGCTTAAAGTGGTATTTCTTCGCCTGGGACTGTGCGGTGCTTTGATTGCGAGAGGCAATGCCGTACAGTGTTATGTGCGGGTGCGTTTCGACGGGGTGAATTACTAGCATTCGTTAGCTCATCACAGCAGAGTGAAAGCGGAGGGGGAGGGGTGATTACTAGCTGCCGCATTGATCTGAGCAGACGACAAGACGCCTAGTTTGAGGGCGTCGGCGGACTTCTTCGGCTGGGAATAGAGGAAGGAGTTGAGATACTGGTGGGCAAAAGTCGCAGTTTGGAGGACGAGGGCCATTTTCTTCTCTCCTCAGCTGGGATTATCTGTAAACTATGTATACGGGTACGGTTGGTATACTTAAGTACGACGAAAGCTGTCTCTAGCAGAAATATATCTGTTTTTGAGCTGGACGCTGACGTCGGTGCTGATGTGATGCCCTTTGAAACATACGACTTAAACATGCGGCAGTGGTGGTACGGTCGCCCAAAACATGTTTCAACATTGGAGCACCGGGAGTTTAGCTTGACGTCAAGCATGGTAAGTCCCGCTAGTATCCCTGCACTCAGGCAGACGTGATGATGTGCTAATGGTCGGTACAAGATAAGTCCTCCGGGACACCCGAGGCTCTCTGCCTGAGTGCTGTAGATCGATTGCTGGAACAAGACTAACTACGCATGCTCCAAATTCCGAGCAGAGCCCCAGAAATTTATGCAAATCAGTACAATTGCTTATTCTATCACTAGACCCTCAGGAGTTTCGTATAATACAAAGAGCACGTGCTCAGTTCTGCGGCCTCTGTGGCGAAACTGTCCCCTTGAACTTGGCCGACTCTGTCTCGCCTTCGCCCGTTATACTCTTGCCCGGCTCGTTGATATATGGGTTACTTGTATCCTTGTTGCTCAGACCTTCCTGCTTCGACGAGATGCTGTTTCCTCCAGCAGGGGCCTTTCGGCTCGCTGGCTGGTCCTTCTCAGAGGGGGTTGGGTGGGTGTCTCCGCGACCCATGAAGAGATAGTACGCGGCAGGGATGCCGAGGGCGGCGGTAATGATCATCCTAGACAGTGTTAATGCAGGAGTTGGTATAACGCGGGCAGTGCTGGTACGTACCATGTGGAGTTGTTACCGCCCTGTTGCGGCGCAGGCTCAGAGGCATACGTGCGGCGGGTAAATTGGGGGCGCGTGGTGTTAATAGCCCGCGAGAGGCGGAGAGGGGTGCGTGTAAAGGACATTGCGTGATGAGTAATTTCAAAAGAAATAAGTCGAGGGATAATTTAAGGCGTTAATTGAAGAACTAAATGTATATGAAGCTCAATTGATGATCAGATATTTTCTTGTCTTGTCAAGGAGAGTAAAAGAGTAGAGAGACGGGGAAGCCGTATATAGCTCTAGATATGGCATGACCGTGGATGATATCATAGTTGAAGTGGTCATGATGTATGCGCAGAGTATGGAGTTCTCCACACATTCAATATTACAGCAAGTAGTCAACAAATGCAAGATATGCTCGTAAAGCATTATTCAATATCTCATTAGGTACAAGTCAATTATTCCTGCGGCATCTCGCCCAACTTCTCTTGCGCCTGTTTTTTCCCCTGCTTCGAGATGGATTCGTTATGCATCGCCCTGCACAACCAGTCAGAGATCGCAAATGTAAATAGTGTAGAAAAAGCAAGGAAACGTACGCTTTGTAACCGCCGGCTACGCGGTTCGGGGACTTGTCGCGAGCGCCCTGGGCTGTCAGGATGTCCTCATGAGGCTGGTCACCGCCAAGCTCATTGTCAAGGACCGATTGTGCGTGCTCCTTAGCCTCGTTAGAGACGCGGGGATTGTTGAGAGTGCTGATCGTGCGCGGTCAGCATGGTCTGTTTAATATTTGATAAACGAATCCAAGATTAAGCTTACGCTTTGTAGCCTCTCATCTGGTTGATCCGCTCGTCGGCCATTTTGTAGTGGTCCTAGATAGTGGTGCTAAATATAGAGACCGTTTGGTATGTGGTATGGTATGGGCTGAGTGTATAACATTCGATGTGCATTTAGTTTCCGTTAAGGACAGCGGTTATATACAATTGACCTTGCCGGTTACTGTACGCTTGAGGCTTCTACGTCGTCCTGCAGTCAGTTTCACGTCAGTTCCATACTTTTACTGTGGACCGCAGACACCTCGAACTCCCAGCTCTGTCCGTATTGCGGCGTACTGTCAAGGGTCTAGAGTGGCACCACGCATTGCTGCGTGACGTCATCCCCGCATCATTCTCCGCACCAAGAACATCGCTCGCGTTGACAAGTCAAGACAAGAAAATTCTAGGTTGACAAGATAAACGGGCATGATAACAGATACGATAACAGTGAAGAATAATCTGAGTCCCTGACATCAATCAGCCTGCTTTCCACGTAACATTAGTATATGACCTGGCATCAAGTGGCGTAAGAAATCAACCAGAACAAGCCAACCTGACGAGTGACACTCAAAACCTCTTGAAGACAGTTCAAACCACAAATTCGAATCATAGCTTAAACCGCGTAGGCGGATTTTTCTCCTCTCACCTGACCCCTAAGCTATACCGACCATAACACATTTCCTACAACCGAAGCTGAAGATGGCTGACAAGAAGGGCCAGCTGCTCATTGTCTCTAACCGGCTTCCCCTCTCACTTAAAAAGGTCGACGGCAAGTACGAGTCCACGCTCTCCAGTGGCGGCCTCGTCACTGCGCTCTCAGGCGTTAGCAAGTCTACCAACGTGCGCTGGTTCGGCTGGCCGGGCTCGAACATCGAGAGTCCCGAGGAGCGCAAGACCGCCAACGAGGCACTGGCCGAGAACAACGCGGTTGGGATCTTTCTGGATGAAGTGCTGGCACACAGCCATTATAATGTGTTTTCAAGTGTGTTTCCTCCCTTCCAGTCCTCGGAAGATGAGCAGAAGTGTTAACCGGCCTAGATGGGATCGCCTGGCCGATCCTCCACTACCAATCCGGTGTTGACTTTAACGAGGACGCATGGAAATCATACCAGAAAGTCAACGAGATCTTTGCCGACTCTGTCGCCGAGTCAGCGTGCGACGGCGACCTGATCTGGGTCCACGATTATCACCTCCTTTTGCTCCCAGCGTACCTGCGCGACCGACTCGAGAAGCAGGGCAAAAAGTGCCCCATCGGATTCACGCTGCACACCCCGTTCCCGGCCGAGGACTTCTGGCGCGCGCTTCCGGTGCAGAAGGAGTTGCTGGCTGGTGTTCTAGCCTGCGACCTCATCGGCTTCCACACGGACGAGTATAAGCGGAATTTCATCGAGTGCTGTTCGCGCGGTTTGGACGTCAGCGTTGATGGTGACGGTATTGTTTACCAGGGCCACACAGCGCGTACGGGCACGTTCGTCGTCGGTGTCGACCCGGCCAAGTTCACGGATGGACTGCAGACTCCCGAGGTGAAGAACCGCATCAAGGAACTCGAGGATGAGTACAAGCGCAAGACCGTGATACTGGGCGTGGACCGACTTGACTACACGAAAGGCCTTGTGCAGAAGCTGCAGGGATATGACTACTTCCTGCGGCAGCATCCGGAGCTCAAGAACAAGGTGACGCTCATCCAGGTGGCCATTCCGAGCCGCGAGGATGTGAAAGAATACCAGGAGTTGGAGAAGGAGCTGAGTATGCTTGTGGGCAAAATCAATGGAGAGCACTGTAAGTATCAAACCTTTCCATTCCCTCAGACCGTCCTTCGCTGCTTGTCGGGGATGGTGTACTGACAGTGATAGCGACGCCCGACGGCACCCCGATCATCTACCTGCACCACTCCGTCCCGTTCACTGACCTGACGGCGCTCTACCGCATCGCGGACATCTGCCTCATCACCTCTCGACGCGACGGGATGAACCTGGTCGCAGCGGAATACGTTGCCTGCCAGGAAGACCGGTTTGGCGTCCTCGTGCTGTCGGAACTTGCAGGCGCGGCCTCGTTCATGAGCAACGGAAGCATTACTTTCAACCCGTCTAGTGCGCAGCAGCTGGCGGACGCGATTTACGAGGCAGCGACAATGAGCCCTGAGGAAAAGAAGAAGAGGTACCTGCAGTTGGAGGAGTTCGTTACGAATAATACAAGGTATGCTCCGCGTCTTGCCTACCTCATTAGCCTGATAGTCGTGGTATACTGACCGGTGAGATGTAGTGCGAAATGGGGCGAGACATTTACAAAAATTCTTGCTAGCTGCGTTTAAGGTGTTTTGCTCGATTCCGACCTGATTTGACTCGCGTCTATCAGGCATTGCGGACTCTGTTTTCTTCTCTTCTACAGGCGGGCCCGACCTTTTAATCCGGATCTGAATCAACATTCAATTCTCACACTCGAACTCAAGATTTGTGTTCCAGCTTAGCGGTAGTATGTTTGCACTCAGTCATGCTGTCTTTACGGAGTACATGGATTGCACATCAACGAGCCAAGCGTGCTTTTTTTCTGTACTTATTCTGTGCTATCTTTGATTATGAAGCGCTCATTCAATCTTACATGCTCCAGAACCTTTGCGGATAAGTAAAGTTTTGAATAATAGGTCAGTAACCACTGTAAATATGTCTCTGCGCCACCTTGTACAGTTATTCACACACCAGTCAGTGGACACCGACCTACGGTCTTGGGGTGACGGGACGGTGACAGCAGGGTGGGTATAGGCCCGCTTCCTTGACTAGGCTTAGAATTGCTTGAATTCCTTGACTTTGGAGTTTGAAACTGGATTTCAGAAATAATATTGACAATGCTCGTTCTACGAGCCGTGCGGGGTGGATTATGCATCGTTGCTGTTCAAATCAGGAATATATCTTAACCAGTATAGTATAACCTAATCAGTATACAATAGATGCAAGCTAGTTTAGCACAGCTATGCACCCCATTTATCAGGTATTTTGATTTTCTAACAGGATAATTCTACTACAATAAACAAGGAACAGACATCCTGCAATTAAGGCAATGGAATTCGCACCTTCATTTGAGCGCTAATTACCTAAGTTTCAACATAGTTACAACAAAGCCACGACCAAAAACGCCGAACGCATCCCAGCTCCCAACCGATTCCATTCGACAATTAGATCCCTTACTTGGTGCTGGGGTTGGGCATACCTTTCGTATGCGGCCACGAGCGGAACAGATCCGAAAGGTGGTCAATGGGTGCAGTCAGGAGCCCGACCACGGTTTCGAAAGGCGGCTTGTCGGGAGCGCTGGGGTGGCTGCGGCTGGGGACGAACATCTTGGTGCGGCCGAAGCTCTTGGAAAGCTTCTCGCTCTCCTCGCTGGAGATAGCGTCCTCAAGTTTCGGGAGGTCCTGGCTCTCTTCTTCCTGGATGTGCTCAGAGAGCGTGCTCATGAGGGACTTGAGCGTTGGCTCAAAGTTGGGGTCGGACGGTTTCATGTTCTGGAACTGCTTGAGCTTTTCTTTGACCTGTTCTTCTGTTAGTATTGTTTACCTGGAAATAAATTGAACGAGGCGTACCGTGTTGTGCTCGTGTCGGTCCTTGTCGGCCATGGCGCGGCCGTCGGGGAGGTTCTTCTCAAAGACCGGGTAGACGACAAGCTCCTCACCGATGGAGTGGCGTGCGAGCTCCCAGGTAAACTGGTTCTGCCATTGGATCTTCTCCTTCTCGGTGGTTGCGGAGAGGATCTTGTTGTAGTAGTCCTCGATCTCACGGTGATCTTGCTTGATGGCGTCGATGATGCGAGTCATAGCGATGGGCGACTGCGAGATGAACCGTTGCTGGATGGGCGTAATGTATCTGGGGGCAGTGATAGACAGCTGTCTGATAGGACGAGTTGGGTTGAGAAAGCGGATGGACATTTTTCGAGAGCTCGGAGAGTAAATGTGGTTGATATATATCTGTTATTTGGGTCTTGCGCTACACGCTGCTTCTAAGTGCTACAGATGATCACACGACGGGCGCTTTATGCAGGATTGATCCCTAGACGTCATGATTGTGCCTGTCTGATGCGATAAATACTCGGTTCGATAAAAGCCTGGATCCGATCGCGAGAGCAAGGTCTAGAGTCGTGTCAGGCTGGTGGTGTACGGCGCCGGCCAGTGAGGACCGACTGTTTAATCAGCGTCATCATCACGAACGGGAGAAGCTGAACGGATGCGGAGACCAATGAGCAAGAAACAATTACAGCTGATCGGCCGCATGGGCTGCCGTGGCCTGGAACTGACTGTCTTTGAAATCGAGCAAGCGAAGCTGGTCCTGCCGCTGCTTTTCATCATCCTCACATCATCGGGCTAGGGCTGTGATGTCACGACAAGCCATCCCTAAATCCTGCAATAACAGGATATAACGGTCGACAGGGCAGTGTGATAACCTTATTTTTCTGCAGCCAGAGTTTTTGTTTGTAACGATCTTTACTATCTGGTCTTTTTTTGTCCCATTCAACAATCTAATCGATTCTCATGGCTACGAGTATCACCGCCGGCCTACAAAAGGCCCAGCAAGCAGTGCAGGACACTGCCACCAAGAACAAGAAGATTGTCGATATCAGCCACGACACCGTCAATGTCCACACCGACCAGGAGCAGCGAACGGATTTTGGTGTCGCGATCACCGACCCCGACCACTGGCTGCGCGTCACCAACGAGACGCACTCGGGCCCCTCGCTACTAGAAGACCACATCGCGCGCGAGCGTATCCATCGTTTCGACCACGAGCGCATCCCTGAGCGCGTTGTCCATGCCCGTGGAACGGGCGCCTACGGCAACTTCACCCTCAAGGAGAGCATCGAAGATTTGACCTATGCTGGAGTGTTAACGGATACTTCGCGCAACACCCCGGTGTTCGTGCGCTTTTCTACCGTCCAGGGCAGCCGGGGGAGTGCGGATACTGTTCGCGATGTTCGCGGGTTCGCTGTCAAGTTCTATACCGACGAAGGAAATTGGGATATTGTCGGCAACAACATCCCCGTCTTCTTTATTCAGGATGCCATCAAGTTCCCTGACTTTGGTACGTGCGCCCCAAATGGCCGCGACTGAGTGATGCTAACTGCCTGCAGTCCACGCTGTCAAGCCCGAGCCTCACAATGAAGTGCCCCAGGCCCAGACGGCCCATAACAATTTCTGGGACTTTGTGTACTTGCACCCCGAAGCCACGCACATGTTCATGTGGGCGATGTCAGATCGCGCCATCCCGCGGTCCTACCGCATGATGCAGGGCTTCGGTGTCAACACGTTCTCGCTGGTCAACAAGGAGGGCAAGCGCCACTTTGTCAAGTTTCACTGGATCCCTCACCTCGGAGTGCACTCGCTCGTCTGGGACGAGGCCCTGAAGCTGGCGGGTCAAGATCCCGACTTCCACCGCAAGGACCTGATGGAGGCCATCGACAACAAGGCCTATCCCAAGTGGGACTTTGCCATCCAGGCCATCCCCGAGGAGGACCAGGACAAGTTCGAGTTCGACATCTTCGATGCCACCAAGGTTTGGCCGGAAGAGCAGGTGCCCCTGCGTGTGATCGGCGAGCTCGAACTGAACCGCAACATCGACGAGTTCTTCCCCGAGACCGAACAGGTCGCCTTCTGCACTAGCCATATCGTGCCTGGCATCGACTTCTCCGATGATCCGCTCCTCCAGGGCCGTAACTTCTCATATCAGGATACACAGATAAGTCGTCTGGGCGTGAACTGGGAAGAAATCCCCATAAACCGGCCTGTTTGCCCGTTCCTCAACCATAACCGGGACGGAGCCAAGCGCCACCGCATCACCAAGGGCACGGTGAACTACTGGCCCAATCGCTTTGAGGCTAACCCTCCAGCTAGCGACAAGGGCTTCAAGTCGCATCCAGCCCCGATTACGGGCCGCAAGCGCCGCGATCTCACGCCCAAGTTTAAGGAATACCACAACCAGGCGCAGCTTTTCTACAACTCCCTCTCCGAGGTCGAGAAGATGCACGTCAAGAAGGCGTTCTCCTTCGAGCTCGACCACTGTGACGACCCGATCGTCTACGAGCGGCTCGCGGGCCAGCGCCTCGCAGAGATCGACCTCCCCCTCGCTCAAGCCGTCGCCGAGATGGTCGGCGCGCCCATCCCCGCGAAGGCCCTGCGTGATAACCACGGCAAGACCTCCGTTCGCCTCTCCCAGTTCGACTTCACCCCCAAGGTTCCTGGTATCATCAGCCGGCGCGTCGCCATCATTATCGGAGACGGCTACGACAAGATCGCCTTCAACGGCATGAAGGCCGCCATTCTCGCCGCGCAGGCGCTCCCATTCGTCATTGGCACCAAACGCTCCGCCATCTACGCACAGGGCGAGGAAAAGAATAGCTCTAAAGGTGTGATTCCCGACCACATGTACGACGGTATGCGCTCCACCATGTTCGACGCGACCTTTATCCCCGGTGGCTCGCACATTGAGACTCTTCAGAAGAACGGTCAGATCCGGTACTGGATTGCCGAGACATTCGGGCACCTCAAGGCGCTCGGTGCGATGGGTGAAGCCGCGCAGCTGGTCAAGGAGGTTCTGGGCAATGTCATGGGCGTCCAAGTTGCCGGTGCGGACTCCGCTGAGCCCGTCGAGTGGTATGGTGTTGTTACAGCTCGTGGACCGGAGAGCGCCGAGAGCCTCAGTGAGGGCTTCAAGGTGCTCAAGGATGCCGGTGACTTCACAAGCAAGTTCTTCTACCAGATCAGTCAGCACCGCAACTGGCAGCGTGAGTTGGATGGACTGGCTTCGACGGTTGCATTTTAATTTCACTACCTCAGTACCTGCATTTCCTATACTGTTGGTTACCCGCCAGGCGTTGGTTTGTGTCGACTTTTCTATGTGTATCGTAACGACGTATATGATTGAATGCAGTATATCATAATTACTATGCTCAATCTTCTTCCCACAATAGCTAGCTATTCTTGAACATCATATTAGTACCCCGTCTATTCCCTCTGTAACACCTAATATGTTTAAGTACTCAAAAAATATTCAATATCCTGCAATGTTCAGTCTCATCCTAGCTGCCGCTATGGTGTTGGCTTTTCTCCCTGCAACCCGATCCCAGTCGCTTAGAGCAGGGATGGGATGATCATCCTTTCGCGAAAAATTGCGACGATCTCAATAATGCGCTTGGAACTTGAAACTTTTTCGCCTCTTCATGCATTGGAGTCGCGCTCTTATGCGCTGTAACAAAACAGTGCACGAGGGGTTGCAACTAATTGGCATTCTAGCACGTAGCTCGGTGAGGCAACTAGACTCAACCCTTGATGTTTAGCTCAGCATCACAGCGCATGACGGTAGATTCCGCAGCGGAGAATGCCGGCAGGGAAGTAGTCATCTATGGAGTAAGCAGGATATGGTCTTATCGCTGTCTTGTTGTCTCCAACCTGTATATCTAGCCAGGGCTGATATCGTACCGATAAGGCATCGATAAGCCCCAACTGTAACCAACCCCGCACGTTGGACAGCCTTACATTGCTTTCGATTCCAGCTGTGCTGCTGCCTGCCACTTTCACATCATTTGTTTCCTGTTTCTACTCTTCTCTTCAACTTGCAACTCACGTACCAGAGCATTAAACACGATACAATGGCCGAACCCGAAGTAAACCACCTCCTCACCCTCCAAGCCGTCCGCTCAAAAGCACATCTCGTCCTCGACCTTGCGAACCGGAACGCCCTTAACCAATTCGACTACCACCCGGAGCGTCTCGATGAGACGGTCGAGTATGTTACTGGGATTATTCAGGTCTGTCGTCAGAAGTCCTTATCCGACTCGTCACCAGAATTTACCTAACATATCTGCACGAATGTAGAGAGACTTCGGCCCAAACGCCTATAACACAATCCCTCCCCACGGCCGATGGCAGCACTTCGATGTCGGTGGTGTGTCCCGGGTAGATCGGTTGCTGACAGAATGGTCTGAGCGCGGGTGCGACGATACGGAGAAGGTGCGGAGTTTGGTCGATCTGTTCTTTGTTTCGGTCTTGCTTGATGCCGGGGCGGGGGATTCCTGGAAATTCACCGAACCGGAGACCGGGAATGTTTATAACAGAAGCGAGGGGATTGCGGTTGCGAGTCTGTATATGTTTCGTGATGGGGAGTTTGCGGGTGACAAGGATGGGAAAGAGGCAAGGGGGGATCTCGTTACCGGTGAGGGGTTGAAGAGGTTTGATGTCGAAGCACTTTATCGGGGATTCCAGATCGATGACAAGATGAATCCGCTTGTCGGGGCTGCGGCGAGAGTCGAAATTCTCCAGAAGCTAGGTGCGTCATTGCTGGAGAATAAGAATATTTTTGGACCGTCGGGGAGGCCAGGGGATCTTGTCGGTATGTCAACACTTGTCGCAGCCCATGTCCTATGATGCGGGCGAACAACACTATACTAACAACGGCCCATGTGAAGACTACTTAACTCGCAATGGAAACAGTAGCCTCGACTACGCCGAGCTCTGGAGTACCCTGCAGACGCTCCTCATCCCGATCTGGCCGTCAGACCGAACGAAGGTAGCCGGAAAACCCGTAGGCGATGCCTGGCCTTTAACGGCACTACGCAAGCACGAGTCAACCGCCGGCATGCCGGCCGAGACAGCAACAATTGCGCCCTTCCACAAACTGACCCAGTGGCTGGCCTACTCACTCAAAGTCCCTTTCGAGCGGCTGCTTGGCACCACATGGGCGAACGCGGAGCTGGGCACCGGACTCCCTGAGTACCGCAATGGCGGGCTCTTCGTCGACATGGGCGTGCTCTCGCTGAAACGCGAGGCGATGGAACGAGGACTCCAGAACTCGGGCAGCTCCTTACCCTGCTTTGGTGCGGGAGATGATGAGATCGTGGAGTGGCGAGCGATGACGGTTGCGCTCTTGGATGTTCTGCACCAGCGGATCCTGGAGAGCGGGAAGTTTGGCGATGTCAGGCTATCCCTGCCGCAGATTTTGGAGGCTGGGTCCTGGAGGGCCGGGAGGGAGATCGCGGCCCAGAAACGGCCGGAGACGAGATCGAGCCCGATTCTGAATTCGGGGGATGGGACATTGTTCTGAGGTCTGTTGGTGTCAGACAGGAGTCAGCTGCAGAATTGGATATAGTTCTGCTTCGGGGCTCGTTAAATATTCTGACCAATCATCCCAGCCGGAACAAATGTCAGCATGTGCATGTGCATGTGCATGTGAATTGCTTTCCCCGATCCTTATTTCCGTCGTTATTCCCTCCTTTTTTTCATCAAACATATAGATTGATAGCCGCCAAGACCCACAGCTGAAGGTCCTGAGCTCGAGCATACCGAGCGGTGTATGTTTACCCTCTACGTTGTTTGGAGGTCTGAAGGCATGACATCACCGCTGACTGTACCTTTGCAAGATAAACCAATGGTAAGGATTGGCGTTGCTCTCCACTGCGGACAGACCCCGAGCTCTAAATTGATTATCGAATGAAAAGCACTCGATCATGCACATCGTGGAACCTTAAGGACGTGGCCCGTACTGCAGAGAGGCCTTTCTAGGTCAGTCTAGGTTAGGGTGTTGGTTGATCCAGGGCTGACATCACTTGGGTTAGGAGACTCATAGTAGCAGCCTGTGGGGAATCATGTGGACAACGTTGATCTTGAAGATAAAAACCCATTGGTGAGAATATAGAGTGGGCGGTTTGCATGACATCATCGGCTGTTGATCGACATTTCCAGAGTAACTGTCTGGAATCGGGGTATTTGGCGTCGCACCAGGCACATTAATGAAAAGGATCGGGCAATGTCTGCCATTCACTTATCCCATCAGCATTCTGGAACCTTTCCTGGAATTGACCTGAATCTGGCACTCCTACAGCGAACTCAAGGGCTCAAACCTATGTTGATGTGATTGGCGGAAGCTGACGCCGAAGCACCCGCAGTGAGAACGCTGCTAAGTCGGCGGCAGCTTCCGTGGGACGCCTTGGGCCTCTGTGGCTCGCTCTCGCAGTTTCTTCCACCTTCGGTCATTGATTGGCGTGCGGGCGTCGGTCAAGCTTCGTTTGAAGCAAAGGCCTTGAGCTGGAGGATACCAAGAGTCTGGAACCTACGTACGATGGGCCCTAATCGAGATAAATACCCATCCTCCTGCTGGGAACAATTATCCGGGATGCGATCAGGCGCCAGCGCCCTCACGAGCTTCTTCACTGACAAGCTACCGAGAATTCCCGCTTGCACCCAGCTCCAGTCTCATCGCCTGCCGTGGGAATCTTCCAGGTGCAATTGTCTCGACCCATGTCCAATTCCCAGCCCGCCGCCCCGTTTCCAGGCCCGGATCCAAAAGCCGCGACGGGCGATCTGAATCCCGGTCGCAAGCACAAGACAACGGCCTGTCAGGAATGCAAGAAGAAGAAGCTCAAGGTACCTGCTACTACCACCTGCTATACTCTTTCGGCAACGGTCCGAATTAACCGATGGGGTGCTAGTGTCGGGGCGACCCGCCCTGTCAAAATTGCGTGGCGAACAATATCAAGTGTCTCGTCAATGAACTGGCTGACCAGCGCCGCAAGCTACCGCAGAAACGCAAGCTTGAGAGTCTCGAGCAGGCGAATGATATCTTGACTCGTCTACTGAAGGCCATTCGCAACAGCGAGAATAAAAAAATCGTCCAGCTTTTGAACCTGATCCGCAGTAATCCGACGCTGCCGGAGCTGCAGGAGTACCTCACTGAGAACTTTACACGGTCGGAGATTGAGAAGTCGCCTGAGCTGAGCGAGGTCGAGCAGCATTTAGAGCGTGAAGCTGATGTGGTTGAGCAGGGTGAAGCCGTGCCACGGCCGCCCCGGCGGGTGCTGGACGTCCGCCGTCTTGCTGATAACCCCGTTTATCGCGTTCCAGCAAAGCCATGGACCACAGTCACCGACGATGATGACCTCGTTTCGCACTTGATTTCCTTGTATTTTACGTGGACCAACCCGTTTCTGTGCTGGATCGATAAGGATGTGTTTATTGGTGAGATGCAAAAGGGCGACCTCCGCAGCCGGTACTGCACGCCTTTCCTGGTGAATGCGATCCTATCCGAGGCCAGTGTATGTTCAGCGCCAGTTAATGTATATCTAGCGTTTGCTTAGAGGTAGCTAATTGTTCTCCGCAGTACGCTTCCGACTATGCGGAGGTCTACGCAGTTCCAAACGACCCAATGTCGAAAGGCGATCAGTTCTACGGAGAAGCGCGAAGATGCCTCGAGGAGGAGGAAACAGAAGGCACTGTCAGTATCCCGACAATTCAAGGCCTTCTGACTCTGTGGGTAAGGTTAGACGCCTAAGCCGCCAGTCGCCGGTGCCGTCAGGACTAATTGGAGCAGGTTAGTTATGATGGGAAAAGACCGCCTAGGCTGGATGTATCTCGATCTGGCCTGTCGCGCAGCAGAGGAATATGCTGCACTAAACCCAGCGCGATCTCCTGAGAATGAAAGTATTCGCCTTGAGGAAAGAGTCGTGAATATGGCCCTGTGGGGTAGCTTTAGTATGGCAGCGTATGTTTTCCAGGGGTTAGTTTCGTTTGGAAGCTAACAACCTGGGCAGCACCTCTGCAGCGTCCCTAATGAAGCATATCAATACTAGCCCGCCTGCACGACCCCGTCTTCCGATGAACCACAAGGATCCAAGTGATGTTTGGTACCCGTACCCGCGAGGAACCGACCCGCTACCCGGTCACTACATGTGTGTTTTTGATCGATGGTGCGACTTGAATTGCATCGCCTTTAGCATCAGCAGGGCGTTCTATTCAGCTGAAGATAAAGTGCCAGCCTCAGAAACAGCCTCCTTGGTCGATGATGTGTACCGGCAATTAAAAGGCTGGTACGCTAACCTACCCCCATGCCTTGAAGCGGAAACAGCAGTTGTTCCGCATATTATTGGCCTTCAGTAAGTCGCCTTTGCTATACTCTGAACATACTTGCGCTAACTTGGCTGCAGCTTCTTCTATCATACGACCGTGACTCACGTATTTTGGTTTTTGCAATCCTACCATCTATCCAATGGCGAGCACGAAGAAGCCGCCTCTGCCCGCAATACCACTCTTGATAGCGCCCGGTGCATTGCGAATCTCATCATTCTCCACCGGCAACGCTGGGGAATCGACTGTATGGCCCCTTGTACAATCCAGTGGGTCACAACCGCGCTGTACGCCCTACTAGGAGCTCTTGACTCAGCCGAGAACCGAGCTGCATTTACCGAGCTGTGCACCACTGCTCGGGCATTCTCGAGGCAGTACCCATTCGCGAAAGGCGTCATGCGAATGCTCCAGCTCACCGCGAGGCAGATGCAGGTGACACTGCCCGAGGAAACGGATGCTCTTTTCAGCTCCTTTGCCGCTGAGGCATGGAGCGAAAAGGACCGAGAGGGATTCAGCAGCTTTTACCCGCACTGGGGAACGGTGATCCGGAATGGTCCAATACGGCAAGAAGATGTTGTCTTGGACCGGTTCCTGCAGAAATGGGACAAGCTCACCATCTCAGACGGCACACAAGACACCATGCTCGAGAAAACATGAACCAATCAAAGGAAGCTGGATATTGACAGTGGAGCATATCTGGTACGACGTTGAGATCAATATAGTGGGATTCCATGTAATTCGTTAACACACCCCAGAGCCTGGACACGGTAGCCCTGTTTGGACATCATGGTAACAACCCTCGCTTATGCATATGGCTAGGGATCCTACCTATTCCTCTAGTCGTTTTTTGCGGTTGTCCACGATTCCACATGACTGAATAATTTATAGTCGGTCTCGTCCTGAACGCTCTGGCTTTATTTTCCGTTCCGTTGCTTAAGCTGCTGTTCTTTGGCAGCCACCGCGTGTCGCATCGTTCCCAACCACTCCGCCGAGAATACGAGGTAATGGACATTCAAAGAAATACTGCCTCTATTTTGACGTCGTATAATAAATAGCCGTTCAGTACATATATGGTTTAATCGAGTAATATATTAATTGGGAAGGATTGCTCCTGACTTCGGCACATTGGCAAGATATCAGTCGACTTTAGGGCTGAGTAGTCCTGCCAGCGAAAGATTGAACACGACTAGTTTAAGAAGTGGAAAGTGTGGAACCAGTACGAATCTTAAGAATCGGCTATTGACGGGTTACCTTTGCTGGAAGCTCCAGTGGCTGGGCGAAGGTGGGAATTGAGCTATACGTGTTTGATGATCCGCCACATTAGACCAGCATATGGGTTCTTTGAGCTGTTATTGATACGTTCAGCTAGAACCTTGCCGCAAAATCGATGAGAATGCATGGGGTATGTCTCCTAACAAATCCACTGGTGGAAGCAGCAAGGGCCATCTTGTATATTATTGCAAACCAAGAGAAGGGCCGAGCAAAGACGATGCCTACCCGTCTCTCTAAGTACGACCCTGGCGATGAACGCGCGATTCATCTGATGTGCACGGTGAAAGTATGGAGAAAACTCATACCAGCAATCCAGCTGATTAGGGAGTCGTGTTCTTTCTATTCTATTGGCGTAGTAGTTTACTCGAGAAGTTTATAGAGTTTTGTGAGCATCAGCAGTTTCCCATTCCCCCAACCACTTTCCAGCTGCAACTCAGACCCAAAAATTCTGTGTCATTTGTTAAACCCTTCCCACCAAGGTTGACCAGGAGCCATGTTAAAACGGCTCCTGCATCGGAAGAGCACGGCGCATATCCTCATGGAATTTCTCATCCAGCAACGACATCAGGACCTCGTCATCTTCCTTCTCCATCCAGCTCGCATCATGCGCTAGCGCGATATGTACACCCAACTGACTTTGCAAGACTCGAAGCCGGGCCAGGGTATCCTTGGCCGCAGCCACGTCAGTATGCAGACATCCCGTACCCCCATCCGGCAGAGGGAACGTCGCAATCTCTTTGGCGCCTTCGAGCAGACCCCTGCATACAATGCAGTCAGTTGAAATTAGCGAAATATGTAGAGAAACGGACGCCCACCTCGAATGACAGCAGTCGCTCCCCAAGAGAACCCATTCGCCACTCTTGATCCTAGCACAAGCACACAGATTGCCCGGCATATGGCCCGGGGCCTGTATAACCCAAAAACTCCCATCGCCGAAGAAATCCATCGTCCGCTCAAACGGTCCAAAGGGCGTCCAGGGCCCGTTCAATGTTTCGCAGCGTTCTGTTGCGCGTGCTGGATCGAAGAACCGTCCGTCCCAGGGTGAGGACGGATCGGCGAAGTGGCCCGGGCTGCAAAAATCGAATGTACCGGGTCCGAAATAGGCGGTTGCGTTCGGAAAGAGCCGGCTTACTGGACGGCAGTGGTCAAAGTGGGCGTGGCTTCAAGGTCAGCAGCAGTGTCCTGATAGAGCAGGGTTGGGATTGGCTTGGGGGGCGGGGACGGGGTACCTGAGCAAGACCGTATCGATTTGATCCGCCACGATCCCGCTTCGCCGCTGAATCTGCGCTGTGATCGACTCCGCCGGATCAAGGATCTTTGCTTCCTTGATCACTCCATGGCCAACAACAGGGGGAAAGTCGTCCGAGTTCTTCATTGATTGTCAGCATCAGAAAGCACGCATGCAGTGCGGAGCAAGGGTGGCACTTACGGACGACATCCCCACATCCCAAACAACATTCCGTCCTTGCGCAGGATGCTGGACGAAGAAGGCCCAGTTGTATAATCGGAATTCCTCTGCGGCGTCGCCCGCGTGCAGCTTGTGGTACTCGGCGGTCATGCTGCCCCCGTTCAGGAGGTGGAGGCGCACGTATGCTTCTGTTGCAGGAAGCCCGACGGCTGTATGTGTGTCTGACATGATCTGTTTCTGGTTCTGGAGTGGACGATATATGCGATAGGTATGCAGGGGTTCGTGAGCAGGATCGAGGATTGGGGGAGTCGGAGCGCGGGGTACACGCTCAGCCTGCCCCGCTGGCCGTAGCTGGATCAGGTAAAATTGTGAGTCCTGCTATCATCGCTTCAATGAGTCAACCTGTAGAAATTATTTGGCACGATTAACGTTGTGGCGACCTTTGTTGCTTGTACGCTGTGATCGCTCAAGCCGTCGTGATAAATTGGGGAAAACTCAGAAGTATATATCCGCTATATATACAGCCTAAAATACAGATGAAAAGCTGAAAAACAGTTGGAGCAGGCCATTTACGAGCACTCACCAGAGTTGTTCGCTAGTAGGTTCAGGCTTGGTATCTACCTACTGGGTTGAAGGCTAGAGACTTCCTACTCCTACCTGTTGCTGCTGTCTCGAATGGTGTGCGGCTAAGGCTCGAGCCCTAGTTATTTCATTGCCTCCGCTAATGGTTCTTGGAGAACATATAGCGTTAACCCAGCCATGAATGCATGCAGAGGTAACAAGATTATCATAGTTTCATCATTAATTTTCAGAAAAATGCTGGTCCCTAAAATCCTGCTTGATATCAGATCACAAATTTTAAAACGCCGTTGGGCGGACACTACGATTGTTGCCATCCCATCATCTAAGCTATTTTAGGTGGGTGTATTCCATCAATGCACAATCCCAATGACCAAATAGAGCTCCTAGACCATTATGGAAAGGCAGATGGCAGCTAGTCCTTTCAGGACAAAGAGCGTGCCTCGGCCCGGTCCATCCCAACTATTGCCCCAGCAGACCTCATATCTCCACTTCCGCTTTGATTGATGTACTATGCAGAAAGGATAATTGTGAGTAGGCAGGCAAGTACGGTGTCTTCTTTTTTGTTGCGGGGGCCTATCGCTGGACTCGCGGCAGAGGCAGAGGCAGGGAAGATAACTAGAAGGCTGATGATGAGAGGGCAAAAAGGGGAAGGTAACACCCAGTTGGTCGTTCTCTCGAGGACGTGAGACTGAAATATACCTTTTATGTGAGATAATTAATGACACTTGGACAGCTGGGCTGAGTGAGAGCTGAATTTGTTTTCCTGGACCCCGGGAGGAGTATGACCTCGATAGGGGTTTCGTCTCTCTTGCACAACCTAGCAGTGTTATCAGTTTTGTATTTCGCTTTTCAACTATACTGAGTCTCTCCAATGACTTCCAGAGAAGATTTCGCTGTGACGGTGCAGGCTCAAGCTCTCTACGTCACTATCTGTCAGCATTGCTGCAGAATGCTGACGAACAAAGTGCCTTAGGGCTTTAGCTGCAGACAGGCTAAACTGCGCGATTACGCAATGTTAGACCGGAAAACTCTCGCTACCACCTGAGTCAAGCAGTGAAAACTGGATTTAAGGTGCTACTTCGAGAGCTCTACATTCCAAGCGTTATCTGCCTCGAGCACCATGCTAAAGCCCCAGAACAGCACCAGCCCCTTACCCTAAGTACATACTGCCGAAGGACCTGTGAGTCCACGTAAGTGCCATAAATCATCTATAATGTTTTCGACACCTGATAGAGAGTCCATGCGCTGCCACTCTTCCTAGAAAAAAATGTAGTTTTCTAGCCTATCACGACCGCCATCACACAGCAGCTTCTGTTTTGGTCATTTATGTGTCTTTTACCCAATCTGACGGCGACGGCCGCGCTGCCCTACCAAACGTTGAAACACGTTCAGCTGACTCGCTGCGTTATTCAAACACCTGCGTAGGGTACGCCTGCGTATGCTCGCCGTCGCAGGGTCAGGAGTGATTAAATTATATATAGCGATCCCAATCGCGGGTGATTCAGAAAAACACTGCTGATACCTAAGACGGGACTGGCACTGGGCTTTATTAAGTCCTTCGAGTAACCTCCCTCCAGGCAATGCGCAGGTCTCAGGTTAGGTCTATTGTATTACCGGGCTTACGTCAGTCATGTGAGACAGTTCGTGTCAAGAGTCAAGCAGCCTCTTCGGATTGCTGTCTGTCGATTTGGTCAGACTAACTTGTGTGTAACCCTCAAACCGGCCACCGAAGCACACTCGATCCTCTCGCCTACTTTGAATGTCATCAACATGGCCTGACTGAGAGTCGTCGTTGAAAGCAGCAGGAATGTTCTTATCACGGCTATAGATGGTTATTTAGTATGCAGTGCCTTCCTTTGCTTCGTTTATGCCCGCTTTGGTGCTTGTGCCCAGACTCCGGAACTGCAAATGTTAGATACTCTGCTGCAAAGTTTCAATTTAGACTGTCTCTTAGTACTCTGCAACGTCTGTAATAGTGGAAGATCGCAGTGGCATACGTCCACCCACTCTTCGACTGGCGCCCTAGCCGCCGAGATATGCGATGCACAGGTGAAGCAACCACTTCCCCAAATATCCATAGTATTCAACCATGGCCGCCAACATGAGGCTGAAGATATAGACACTGGATCTTTATTACTGCAGCAAATCTGCGCTGTTGCGAACTGACGGGTGACCGCTCTTATTAGCTCGCGGCAATGAGGCCAAAGTGAGCGATTGACTTGGGTCTCCAGCAAAAGCAAGGCTCAAGCTCCAGAAGTGTTTATTCGTACTTCGACAGTGGCGATAAATTGACCGGTTGGGTCCGAGTTGTGGCGTAGTAATGTCCTGCTTCATTCTCCATTCCAACTCCATATTCCTCTGCTTCAGCAGGCCAGCTCAGTTCAGCCTATTTCCTCCCCAGCTCAACGATGCGGCTATTCCCATAGACCCGCCCACTATCCCTGCTTCCATTCAGTGCAAGCTCGATCATCGCCTTGGCCAGAATATCCGTCCGAAGTGAAGTCACCAGCCCCAAAAGTCGATCATGGAGCGTCCCAGCCATCGTCGGGACCGGCCCTGGACGCATGACATGTACTTCGAAGACGTCAGGATTTCTCTCTTCGTGGCGGATGAGGATGTTTTCTGATTCCCCCTGCTCAGCCATAATATTAGTCTAGGTCGAAAGGAGGTTAATGAAACGCACCCTCAGCCGTCTGTAATCGCCCCAATACCAGAGCGCCTTATTCTGATCCCGCTCGACGACTGCACCACTGATAAAGATAAATCTGAACTTGCGTGCAGAGTTCGGCGGGATCTCCTTCGTGAAGGCCGTTACTGCCGCGGAGAGATAATCGAGCGAAACCCTCCTCTTCAGCTCGTCGTCTGCACTCCGCGCCTTAGACGGGGTCAGGCCGATCGTCCAGAGACAGGCGGATGCAGATCTTAAATCTTGGACGATGTCCGGGTTTGAGTAGGAGAGAAAGTCGGAGTCTGTCATTTTGTAGGTTCTGAGCTTTGGGTGGGTGGTGGAGAGGTCGCTGCGGGTGAGAGCGATGATGGAGGTTATGGATGGATTTGCTAGGCACTGGGTAAGAAGCTCCTGGCCGATCTGGCCGGTTACACCGGTGAGGATAACTCTCATCGTAAAAATTGTTCGATCGGGTTGACTAGGATATAACACCGGTTCGCGTAGAGTGTAAAAGGTCAGAAGTAAGACGGCGGACGAAACGGGCGCTCCTAAAATATGGGTTAAAGCCGGTATCTCCGTTGATCAGCATAAGGTTCATAGGTTTTGAATATTGGCCGCCTTAGGCCAACCTTGATGGTTAATGGCGGGTCGGGTATCACAGAAACACCTATTGTACTGCTTCCTAGAATGTCTGAGGGCTGGAAAGGAGGGATTATGGTGTAATGAGATAGAGGCATTTGAAGGCATCGACTCGCTAGATCCAAATGCGCGGTACTAGGTCCCGCCACTGGAGTCAACGAATGTTCTCGTATGCTTGCTGGCAGGTTGAACGTCCACCTTTTAATAGGCTGGGGCCTATCCGCGTTGAGCGTAGTAGGTATACTGTAGCAAAAGCATCTAGGTAATCCCAATGAAACTTGCCGGATTGCCTGGGATTAGGGCAAACTCAAAAATGGTAACAGAAGAGTTGTTGGCAGACCCCGCGTAGCCTCTACACTGTAGGCTCGGGGCCTCCGCTGTTCGGTCTCCTAGTCAGGTAAACGAGGCATAATCTCCTGTGCCTAACGTTATATGAAAATTGTGAGTTCCCAATGCAAGTAATAAGGGCTCATTTCAGCACAAAGCTTGGCAACCGAGGTTGCTGAGGGCTCAAGCACGAATTACATCAAGATCGTCTATTTCTGTATAATCCGGTACAACTCAACTCGAGCTTTAGCCCAGTCAGGTAACGAATTGTCAGCATTATGCAATCTTCTTAATACCAAGACTGCATTGAACTTAGCCAAGCTTTGTACATCGTTCGAGGTCCAGCACATAAACGATGCGAATGAAACGACCGCCAAACCACCTAGGTCTTGCGCCAACGCATAAATCTGGTACGTCCACGCGCGTCATGCTCTTCCAGCATCTGTTGAACTACCCTGGGATATCCGACCGCAAAGAACTAGAGGCCTCGCCATCTATTGGTACATCTCGCTTGAATGGTCGGCACTAAGTATCTATGCTCAGCCGACTATGTCTTGTCTCGGCAGTCGAGACAGGACTGTCAGTTCCAGATATTCGGCTCTGGAACCACATTGATTTAAGCAGTCGCAGTGTCTGATTCGTCATCCACGCCGCATGAGGCTTCGAAAGTCTTAACCTCTGCAGTTCCAGGCTGAGATTCAATAGCGGCGGCACTTTCGGCCACAGGGTTCGTCACGCTGCTGTCGGCATCTGGCAGTGGGGGCAAGCTGGCCGACATAAAGACCCGCGGAAACGATGTAGTTGGGAATTCTTTAGCTATCTGTCGCAGCCGCGAGGCAAATGGAGGGCCTTCAACGAGCGCAAGGCGCGTGCTCTTTTTCTGCAGGTGCAATGAGAGTAGTGGGAAGTATCCGTTGTCTGTGCAGGCACAAAATATAATGAATCGGCAATGCCAATCACGCGCTGATTTGTACAGATTGCCTAGCCGTTGCCTCATGTCAGTTCACGTCTCCTCAGGCTCAGCGACAGACACTCCAAGGGTACCACCAACCTATAATTTTCTTATCAGCGAGTTCGCGGCCCGGCCCAACATCCATAAAATCACAATTCTCATGGCCGGCATTAAACCCACGGACGAAATCGGTGAGGTCCTGTCCCTCAGGAATGATCCCCGCATGACGGTACGCTTTCGATAAGCCCACGACGTTGGCATAAACACGGATCCTGATATTCGCACGTCTGCCTGCGGCAGGGTCAATATTGTCAATGTATTTGCGCACGTCCTTGACAAAGCGTTCAGCCAACCTAACACCACCGCGCCGGCCCTGTGTTACATACTCCGGGTTAAACTGCGCGTGGGATCCGGTCAGCATGATTAGGCCATCTCTTTCGAAGGGGTGAACCCACATTCATGGCATCGCCATCCACCAAAACAAGGATATAGCTGCATGATGCCTAGTCAACATGAGCGGCGATCATCTCATAAGGAAGCGGAAAGGCAGGAGCCTCGACCTGAGCTAGTTGTACAGCCGCCGCTCTGAAGTCGCCGCGTGGCTTCGGAAAGGCAGACGCTGTGCCACCTTGGAGGCTTGGGTTGTCGATTTTGTCTTCCTCGCGTGAAATGAACAGAACATTTGTCCGGTCGTTGGTCTCGTTGATCGACTCCTGTAATCTCATCAACTCCTCCAATTTCATCTCGAGTTCATTGGAGCTGATGGAGATTTTCTACGGCACCACCACACTCATCAGGTCTAGGTCCAAAAGAAGGGAAGAAATCAACGAACTGACAAGACAGCATTTGTGCTGTCTTCAACAGCGCGCGTCACGGCATGCGCCACAGCTTTGATGTCGAGCTTGGTAGCGGGGGGTTCCAGGGAGTGCAGAAACCGTTGTTGGAACTTGATTATGTCCCGCAAGGCCTTGATCTTCTGAGTGGGGTCACTGTCTACGTGATCTGAGTTGCCATAATTGTCTGACTTGGGACTGTTAATTGCAGCACGAAGCGCTTGAGGTTGACTTGCATGCGGAGTCCTAGAAGGTTGAGCTCGAGTTGCAGGAAAAGCCGTTGGTTGCAAAGCCTCAGGCTGGCCTGGAGTATACGAGGGGGGGGTTCGTCTCCAGCCTCGAACAGCACGGGATACTCCCCTCATCGTGGGCCAGCAACTGAGAAATCAACATTCAGGACTCGAGGGTGTTGTGGGAAAGTGTTGAGGGAACTACACAGCAACCTACCATCGCCTGCCGCGGGAGATGGCGGGTACAGTGGGTGATCACCTGACGCCCGATATCACCTGCCGCCCGATTTCTCCTCACCGACTATTTTTTCGACAAATTTCAACTGCGTATATCTTAGCCAGTATGTCTTCAATTGAAGCAGCGATAGAAGCAATCAATTCCTTAAAGCCAGGCGATTCAATTAATTATACTAAGATTGCGAAAGAGTTTGGTGTTGACCGGTCAACATTATCAAGGCGCCACCGCGGGGTACAGGGCCCAAGGGACCGCCAATATGAGCAGCAGCGAGTTCTCAGCACCCACCATGAAAAGCAACTAATAAGCTATATCAATAAGCTCACTAATCGAGGCCTCTTTGCATCCATGAAATGCTTCGTAATTTTGCAAAGGAAATTAGTGGCGTGAAGCCTGGAATACACTGGCCTGGGCGCTTTATAAAGCGCCATCAAGATGACCTTATTTCAACCTATACAACTGCTATCGATGCCGCGCGAAAAC
>NW_027396171.1:0-51522 GCF_047715535.1 Aspergillus foveolatus | reverse complement strand
ACCTCTCTAGCAGTCCGGTATCTCATATCCAACATCTTGAAAAGTGTGCACAGATGGCCATGAAGACAAACCTTCTTCTTCAACAAGAAATCAAGGTTCTAAGGGCGGAAAATGAGCGAAAAATAAAGAAAAGGACAAGAAGGCGTGCTGTTCTAGGTAATAATACCCTTTTATCTGTACAGGAGGGTCTGGATCGGGTTCAACAGTTAGATCTGCAGGTTGAAGCGCAGGCTCAGGAACTGGTATATATGCCTTCTCAGCGCGCTCCACCTCGCTGCAGTGGGTGCAGGGCTATAGGACATACTATTAGAGGTTGTATGAACAAGTAGCTTAATTAATGATATTTTATTTATTTTAATTTAACTGTATTAGTGGCTGAAAATCTGCGAAGAAATGGCTGGCCTGGAGAAAAGTGGCCGCTCGACCGTAGTGGCCGCTCGGCCGTGGAGTACGTTAACTAACTTAGCTCTTAGTAAGCTTTGATAAGGCACGAATGACTCAGCAATGAGTGACTTTTTCAGCACGTGCCGTGCCGTGCCTTACGCCTGCCGTACTTCGCATCCCGTATTTCGTATTCCTGCGACAAGCTCTGATCTCCCAGCCCTGCGCGCCCTGCCTCGCATGCCTGGCCGACGCCCCCATACTAAATCACGGGCCGGGTGCCAGCGATGCAAGGAGAAGCATGTCAAGTGTGATGAGGTCCGCCCAACCTGTGGTGCGTGCGCCAGATACGGGGTACCATGTGTGCCGAAGCCCCTGACCACCGTCCGCCGAGGGGAGAAGAGAGGAAACCAGCCATCGGCATCACCAGGTCTAACAGGTCTACCAGCTACACCGGCTTCACCGGCGCCGTCGCTCCTCGTTCCGTCCCGGGAACGGGCCACGCTCAGTCTTTGGGAATTCGAGCTGGTCCACCATTGGATCCTCCACGTCGCCGAGTCCTTCCAGGTTAGCCCCGGCTTTCAGCGTGCGTGGTGCGACCGTGGCATTAGAGTCGCGATCCAGTATGACTTCTTCTTGCATATGATCCTCATGCTCTCGGCTCTGCATCTCGCTCTGACTAAGTCGCCTTCCTTCATGGAAGCCCATCGCGCCTTCATTCTGGAGGGATGCTCTGATGCGACCACGAGTTTCCGCAAGGAGGCAGAAAACATCAACGACTCCAACTCCCACGCAGTCCAGGCCTTTCCCTTCCTCATGTCCATCTATGCCCTTGCTCTCCCGCAGTTCGATCGCGAAGAAAAAGGCGGAGAGGCAGTCCTGGACGAGATGATCCATATCCTCATTGTCATCAAGGGCAACTCACTTGTCAGGCCTACAGCGACCCCGTGGCCCCGGGCGCGGATGAGCCCGCGCTGGATGGAAGAAAAGGACTTCCTCGACCAGATCGATGAGGACAATCGTGACAAGGATCTCAGCAACGCTCTTGGGACCCTGCAGCCGTGGGTAGATTCGTCTAATGACGACCCTCGGGTCCGAAGCGTCAATTCCGAAACCATCGAGCTATTCAGGGAGACCCTGAAGGTCCATCTGAAGCGGAGTCTACGGCCGCTTTCATGGCCCAACGCTGTTCAGAACGACTATATCGATCTGCTGAGGCAGCGGAATCCGATGGCGCTCGTGGTCTTGGCTCATTATGCCGTGATCCTGGGGCAGTGCAGCGACCAGTGGTGGTGCTCGAACTGGGGAGTGCGGCTGCTCTCTGTGATTGCGGCAATGCTGCCTGAAGAGTACCAGGGGGCAATCGCTTATCCACTGCATATGTTGAGTCCTGAGAACGGCCAATAAAACAGTGTGTATAGTGAGGGGGTAATTCCGTCTACCCTCTCTTCTGCTGTTTCTAGCGACGGGCTCAGTGCGAGGATAGGGCTGATGCTCTAGCTAGGAATAGGCGACCTAATGCGTATGCGTATACTCCAAGTAGTCAGCCACCTTCATTCGGACTCATTTGATGCGGCTGAGGCTGAGGAATACGATGATCGTCATGCCTGACCTATCAAAAAGCGTGATTTTCAATGAGAGTCCCCTGGCGTGATGGACAGTGTTGACAGCCTCCGCAGTTCGCTGCGAATACGCATACGCTGTGGGCCGTGGCTGAGCCTCAAGATTATACAAACTGTGAAGAGGCATGTATCCACATCATGTATATAAGAGACGGATCTCACCACGAAGTAAAATCAAACACATATCACTTCAGAGACTAGAGAGCCATGAAACCGATATTCATTCTCGAAACCCTCCTCTTCAGCCTCGCCGCTGCCTCTTGTCCATACGGCCATGACAACCACAAATGGCAAAGACCACGACCAGAAGACAGTGCGTCCTTCTTCCTCGATCATTTTTCCCCATTTCCTCCTTCTATTCCATTTTTTGTTTTGTTTCTATAGGAAACAGAACTAATGTCAAGGATGCAGGCCGCTCTCCATGCCCGGGCTTGAACGCAATGGCCAACCACGGGTACCTCCCACGGAATGGCAAGAATATCGACCTGGCCATAGCGCGCGCGGCCATCTCAGGAGCCTTCAATTACGAGCCCACCACGATAGACTTCATGTTCCAAGCCGCGATCGACTTCAATCTCTCGACAACGGGCAATAGAAGCACGATCCACCTCGCAGACCTGCGCAAGCACGACGCGATCGAATTTGACGGCTCGCTCAGCCGCAGCGACATCTACTTTGGCGACAACCTGCACTTTAACCCGTCGATTTGGGCCACCGTCGCGGAGCACTTGAACCTGTATGACACCGGTCCATGCGGGAACGAAACATATGTGACGGTCGAGTCCGCGGCGAGGGCTCGTGCGGAGCGCGTTCAGGAGGCAATGCGCGTCAATCCTACTTTCAACAACAGCCAGGGCGCGATGACTGGGAGTCCTGGGACGACCGCGCTGTATCTCACGACGTTGTGGGACGACGAGGCGGGGGCGGTGCCGAAGAGCTGGGTTAGGGCATTCTTTGGTACGTATATCCCCCCGAGCCAAGGATTCAGATAATCTGAAAGGGATGTTAATGTGGGCAGAGGACGAACGCATCCCGTATATTGAGGGATATCAGCCGCCGAAGAAACCGAGGAACACGACGGATATCTTCAACATGAATGAACGGGTTCTTGCTGTTAAGGTGTAGGATCATCAGGTCGAGCATTGCATTTGTAGTCCATCCAGATTTACCGGACTGGTTGATTGTATTTTGTCTCCGAAATGACTGTCGCATAGAATACGATACTGTATTCTCCCATAGCAATGGATGTCAGGACCAGGAAAGGCATTTATTCTTAAAGCTTAAGGACTATCACTTTTCCATCCTAAAAAACATCGCCGCTCGGACCAGGGTTCAGAGAATGAGCCTGTCTACCATTTGACTTGTGGCAACGGCCCCAGTATGTGCAGGATGACTGTCACGTCCCCAAGGCTGCATTACACCCGGAGACTGGCAGCAAGGGCACCAGCCCGCGACGGTGTCAAAATCAGCATCCGGCTGCCGATATAACAAGCAACAGCCGCTGAAGCGCAGCTGCCTACACGGTAACATAGCCTTCCCTGCTGGGCGGCTTTGACTGCTTTGCGGTGCAAGGGTAGAAGAGCCATAAGATTTGGAATACTGGGATAACATGACGCGTACGCTGAGGTTCGGTGACTTTAGGGTCATCTGCTATCCGCCTATTGGAAGAACATTGCCTAGATCAGGGTCTTGAATGAGGCTGAAATGGTGAGATAGTAAAGATTTTTTCGGTATTTTACTGAAGAAGTAGCCTTATAGATCGTCTTTGCGGATCTGGAGGACACGTCTGCGACAATAATTCGCTTGGTTCAATAGAGTAGGATCGCGGTTCGAGAGGATATTGACGAATATACCGGTAGTGCATAAATGATAAATCTTGGGGATTATCAAGTTTAGAGACATGGAAAGACTGCCCTGATTTCATAATAATCGCAGCAGAGCCCGAGATAACAAACATCTTGGCCTGAATGGTCCATTGTAGGTTGATCAAAAGTCTACTAGACGCTCGCTAGGAATGATATATATATTACTACTGGCCTGGGGGCGGACATAACGAGGCAGAGTGCGAAGATCAAAAGACCTCGTGCATTTCCCGTTTCTTAATAGGACTGGCCAGCGCAGCACAAGGTATGTTCCTTCACTCATCCCCCCAGTTCAGCAGCATCCGATCCGAACTGCCCTGGTACCGCATCAGCATGGGCAATACCTCGGTGGGATTGCTCGTCTCGGCCAGGATCCTCCCATTCTCAGCACTGATGAATCCCTGGCTGACCGCATGGCGCAACCAGGCCACCACTCCGTCCCAATACCCATTCACATTCAACAAGACCACGCCCACATGATGGATCCCCAACTGATTCCACGTCGTCATCTCCATCAGCTCTTCGATTGTACCAAACCCACCCGCGAGTGAAACAAAACCCGACCCGGGTCCCCCCTCCATGACCTTTGTCGCCATGAGCCTCTTACGCGTATGCATATCGGGCACGATCGTTGTGACCCCGTACTCGCTCTCGGGAATACAATCCTTCTCGTCAATGTGAGTTCCGGCAGCGAGGACACGCTCAGCGGCTTTGGCGCCACCGTTCACTTCCGCCCCCTCACGCTTCCCGGACACCTGCACGAGCGCACGGGGAATAACCCCGTGAACAGATTTTGGTCCAGAGAGGGCGACAAGTGTCTTTGCGACCTCGCCCATGAGTCCTGTCGTTCCACCACCGTAGACGAGCTGGACATTGTTCTTGTGGAATTCATACGCCAGCGCTCGCGCGGCTTCGAGGTGGGCAGCATCTTTGCCAGACGTTGCCCCGCAGCTGGGGAGCGTGTTAGTGGGGAGCCCGAATTTCGCTGAGGGAAGAGATGGGAAGGGACTTGGACTTACAATACGCAGACAACGGCTTGTTTTGACGAGGACATGGGTGGCTTGTTGGCTAGATTAATAGGTGCTGAAGATCGAGAAATATGTGACCAGGAACAGGTACCGGCACAGCCACAGCACCTATCTGAAATGAAAAGTCAGACCAGTCAGCGTAAGCAAACGAGCGGCGCCTTTACGGTACCAGGAAAAGTAAAGTGGAGACTGCTGACGGAATCCGTTCTTTGTAAAACCACGACTTGTTACAGAACGAGACCGAATAATAAACCGAACAACAGGACTGAATAAAGGGAAAAATAACAGGACGGAATAACGGGACATAACAGACTGAATAATAAACCGAACAATAGGACTGAATTAAGAGACAAAATAACGAGACGAATAACGGGACATAACAGACCAAATACCAAGACTGTAACAGAGAACTATATAACACGCAGTAGAAGCCCTATCAAACGGAATCTGAAGAAAGACCACCACGGAGCCATACTTTGTCTACTGGAATTCGTTGAATCGTACTAATCACTTTAGATTTCTTTTTTCTTTTCTGCAGTGACAAGTTCCAACTCATAAAACGACAATATTTGGTGAAATTCCTATCAGACAACTAGCGACAGAGCACCGTTTCCTCAGGAGCAAGCCCGGCCCACTGCCAGCACGCCTCCCAGAGGCGCCTTTTCACCGCGGTGTCTCCAGTCACCGAGGCCGCAGCTTCTTGTTTCTGGCCAACATAGTATCCGCGCTTTCCCTGGAAAGCTGGATCAAGGCTCACAGCCAAAAGGTCTCGACCGGCGTCTTTGTTGGTGCGGAAAGTTGTAGTGATATGCTTTAGGACAGGCATGAGGAGCTTTAACACTGCGAAGAGGCGCTGGACGGATGCTTTTTGTCCCGACTGGGCTCGTGACTCGACGAGGCCACCGGGATCCATGGCCGTTGCTGTGATTGTCGATAGCTTTGGGATCTAGAGAAAGAGAATTTACTTGTCAATCAGCTGCCCGAGCTCTTAAAGGAAGGGGAATGGGGGTCTGTTTACCTGTCGCAGTCTCTGATTGAGTTCTTCCATGAAGATCACGTTTGCCAGCTTAGCCGTTCCGTATCGCTGGAAACCCCGGTCATGCACAAGATGCGGCGGATCCGGCCTCGGTTTCACCAACTCTTCAATATCCTCTGGAATGCCCGGCCGTAATGAAGACAGAGGGTTTGGTTTGTCTGGGTAGTGGGTGGTCGACCCCAGCATGACAACCCGCCCTGCGCGGGGATCCATGCTTTCGAGCAACTTCAGCACGAGCAGGTAATGAGCCAGATGGCCGACCTGAAAGGTCGCTTCGAACCCGTCCGCCGTGAACATCTGCCCCGACTCGAGCGACCAGGTGAACGCGTTGCAGATGATCGCCAAGATGGGCGGCAGTTCCTTGGTGGATATCCTGGCGGCGAGGCTGTCGGCGAATGATCTCACGGCCGCCAGGCTGCCTAGGTCCAGGCCTTCGACGAGAACATGTGCGGACGGGTACCTAGATATGAGTTGCACCAGCTTGGCGGTATTAGGATCTCTGTCTGGAGACGGATTCCGTACGGTGGCGATCAGCGTATGTTGGGGGTATAAGGCGAGAAAGGATTCGACGAAGCCGAGAGCGAGGGAGCCGTTAGCTCCTGTGAGGACAACTGTGCCAGACATTATGATCAAGAAAAAGCTCGCTGACCAACATCGATGAGCCGAGGACTATGAGCTGTAGAGGATTTTATACGCATGGCTGCCGGAGAGCAGAGCCCTAACTCCGCTGGCCAGCTACAATTTCTAAGCAAGCTGGGCGTGCACAAGCACTTCTGTAACGGGCAGGTGTTGGTCTTGGCCTGGATAGAAGCTTTTTTCTTGAAACGCTAGTACTGCTAGCAAGACACTGTTGGCTCCGCAGCTCTAATCAAGGGCTGTATCCTACATGTTAGTGTCCCCAAGAATATCTCTTTCCCCTGGCCAAGACGTTGGAAACATGGGCTATTCTTCTTTTAGAAGGCGCAATGCTTGGCATTCCGTGAATTTAAACTAGAACGGGTTTAGCCTGGGACAGGCCCTATACCTGAAGGCTAGCTGAGGCTGAGCTGACACCCCCAATACTTAGGTAAGCTAGTTGTCTTCGACCCTTCTTCCACCTTCCACTCTGTCATTCTCTAGTGTAACCCATGTTAAAGTCTCAAGAGATACAGTTTATCCACAACTCGGTGCCGTCACAGGCTGCTAAGCCCTCGGCAGCCGAGCGGAGACTCGCTCGGTCCCACGCTGCTCGATCTACCCATGCCAGAGCCAGGCGTCTGCGGACCATCCAGTACCAGGCCCAAAAAACGCAAAACGCAGGTAACGAGCTGCGAGAGGTCAGTGGCGAGCTTCCTCGGTACGGGCTGCTCCATGCACTCTCCTATCACAGGCGAGATCCCTTCGAGAGCTCCGCCAGAAGGCTGCAGCCCATGGAGGAGATGTTTTTCGATCACTGTATGTACTCGATTCGGAGCGCTCTTCTCACCTGATAGGCTAAACAATTTGTTTCCTCTTAAGATCTAACTGTTATTATTCCTCTTATGCGATGTAACGGTTTAGATGTGGAGTTCTACCGACGCATGACATTGTCCTGGATCCCGCTCGCGCTCTCTGAGGACGGCCTGCTGGATGTACTCTTCCTGGCGGCGTGCCGTCACCTCAGTGAGTGCTATCAGACTCGGCCACAGGCAGAGCCCTTCTCGCGGATGGCTTTCCAGTACAAACTGCGCCTTCTGAGGTCGCTCAGGGAGGAGATTTCTGCTGAGACTCCACATTTTACCGACGCCAGTGTGATAAAAGCAATAATGCTCGCCTATGACGAGGTAGGCGCCGTCTCTTACCCTTTTCTGAAATAGAGTATACTTATCAGGTTTTAGCTATGGACGCGGGATGAAATGACTATGAGAAACCATGTTGAAGGAGCTGTCAGGATGGTCAGGCTTAAAGGAGGGCCCCAGACTCTGGGGCTGGATGGCTTTATTGAGCGCCTGCTGTTCAATCTCCTTGCCAAGGTGAATAATGAAATAGGAAAAACTGTAACGTCGCCTTTTGATCAACGCATAACGAGCGTGGAGATTTAGTTCTTTTCTCGGGAGGTTTGAGGTTTTTGGGCTTATGAAGAAATGTATGTCGTCGAGTTGATTACTGTATATGTGCCTATGTTGGTTTTATACTCTGTATAGCTTGTACATGCAGTGGCCGATAATGCTCCTCTAACTGCAGTACGTCCTCGTCTGTGAGCCGTATGCGAAAAACCTCCGTCACGGCTTCGATCCTCTCTGCAGTGTTCAAGCCCACAATCGGACAGGTCCCCTTGTGCAGCAGCCACGCCATGGCTACGGCGCTCATAGAGCACCCCTTGGCAGCTGCAATTTGCTGCACCCGCCCAATGATCTTCTCGTTCTGGTCGCCGGCGAACCATTTCGCGGTCTTTGCGTCTTTCTTCGACCGCTCTGTCCGGACATTCGCTGGTCTGGCAAGCAGTCCTCTGGCTAACGGACTCCATGGAATCAGCCCAATACCCTCGACCTCACAGAACGGGTTCACCTCTCGCTCCTCTTCCCGGTAGAGCAGGTTGTACAAGTTCTGCATGCTGGAGAATCCCGTCCAGTTGTTTAGTTTGGCGGTGTAGTGGAGTCGTGCAAGTTGCCAGCAGTGCATGCTGGATGCGCCGAGATAATGCACTTTTCCTGCAACAACGAGATCATGCAGGGCTTTCATGACCTCTTCAGGATTAGTGCGTACAGTGTCATCGACGCGGTGCAGTTGCAGCACATCAATGTAGTTGGTCCCGAGCCGATTGAGTGAGGCATCGACGGCTTCGAAGATGTGTTTACGGCTGAGGCCCATTTGATTCACCAGCTGCCCGTCGTTTACTGCAGGAATTGGGCGGGCGTTGGAAGTGATCTCCATGACGGGGTAGTAGAGCTTCGTCATGATGACAACCTTCTCCCGCGGAATTGAATATTGACGGAGTGCTTTGCCGACGATTACCTCAGATAGGCCGTTGGAATAGGTATCCGCTGTGTCCCAGGTGTTGATACCGCAGTCGTACGCTTTTTTCAGTAGAGGCAATGCTTCTTCTTCCGGTAAAACCCAGGGACTGCCCTCCCATAACGGATTACCGAACGTCATGCAGCCGAGAATAATCCTCGATATCTTCAGCGAGCTCTTTCCTAGGGGCTGATATTCCATCCGCGGCTTTCCTTCCTTTGCCCACGCGGCAACAAGCTTTTGCAATGTGTCGGCTTCACCGACATTCCCTGGGAATACAACATAGGGAATCCCGGTAAATTTCGAAGTCGCCTCATCGCATCGCCAAAGCGGGACACCCGGTGTTGCCTGTCCCAGGATCTGGGCGCGACGCATACGGAGGCCCTTGCATGCTGCGTCTGACGAGGTGATCCCGCCTTTGGCTATAATGTAACGCGGCCTCGGGACGAGCATGTGAACGAACAGGACCAGGGCGGCGGCTATGGTGTTGCCGATCTTCAAACTCGATATGCTGTCGCCTCCTGTTATGAGGTTGCGGCTTGTCATGATGAGGACATCCTGCCCAGCGAGAATGAAATTCCCGGCCTTGTCCGCTGCGTCCAGAGCTATTTGCTCCGCATCCTTGGGGCTTTTCAAAAGATCTTCAACCCTGAGGGTAATCACCTGCAGATCAGACCCTCGTCCGTCAATTAGAGACTGCAGTTGCTCGGTCGTCTTAGGCACATAGGAGCCTGCGAGAATCAAACCACCTGGCTGACAGGAGTGGGTAGTGAGACCGAGAGATCTGGGTGTCAGTGGAGGAATTTGGGTAATACCCAGTCTTGTTGATACAAAGGCAGCACCTGTTCGGTAGATGTATGTTTTCCCCTTCGATTTTGCTAGTGAAGTCAGCTTGCTTGAATTTGAAGGAAAGAATCAGACGTACCATCTAACAAACCAAGCACGAAGCTTTCCATATCCGTATCGACAACAGCATTGACGATGATGACACTCCCCTTTTCACAGGCGATAAGCTTCTCCGCCACGGCTCGAGGTCCTCCAGTGCGAATATCCTCCAAGGAGATTGAATGCACTCGGTGCGCCGTGATCGAGCCCTCCGACTTCTCCACGATGTAGTTTCTGAGGTTCGAGTTCGTGTATCCAAAGGTAGCGTCCTTAGCAAACGGTGTCTCCGCAGCCGGTATCAGATTGCCAACAGGGTCCAAGACATAGTGAGTATCGTCAATGGTGAACCGCCCTCCCTGACGAAAGAACGGCGCCAGAATCCAACCGTCAACCGCTCCAATAATCTCTTCTGCCGCCTCTGGCTCATCGGGGAAGTGGCCGCGAAGTGTCGAGTCGCCCCGCAACACAATCTCGAATGGCTTTTGAGCTTTAGCAGCTGCTTTCGTGATGGCAGTGCATATCTGTCTGATCAACTTCCGGGCCTCTGTAGACGGAAGAGCGCGCGAGTTAGTAAGTATAAAGAAGCCGCGAGTGCATGTCTGAAACTCCTGGACGAGGATCACTTCGTCCCAGACTGTCAGCACGTTGATGCCGTGGCATGTCTGGGTTCCTGTGGGGTCGTCATCCAGCACAACGAGCACCGGTAGACCTGGCGTATTGACGAGCTCAGCCGCCAGGTTGGTACCAGGTAGCGCGGGCGGAAGACGCTGCTGGACTTTGTCGAAACTCAATATACTCTCTGCCATACCATTCTCTGTCCGCAAATATATGCCTGCGGTAGGTCTGCGACAAGCCTAGGGTAGATTTTGTGCGAGTTGACCAGCTTTTAGGAAAGACACAAGCTAGCGTGCTCGTATTTCAGCCTACACGTTGACTGAACGGCTCTGACGGGGCAATACTGGGTGGAGATCTTGGACCGGGCGTTCTATGCCGGGTTTCTCTCCGAAAATGCATGACGGATTGCTATCCAGCTGACGCTTTGCTTGCCGGCACGGGCGACTTCCGATGGGGAACAGGCTGCTACTGTCTCTTTTCCAGACAAACCGCAGAAATCCCATGGATGCGGTACTTTTTCAGCTTGACATTGACTTCTTCGCTGGAAGTTTGCGGTTTTCTACTGTATAGGCATGAGTGCTCTTTCTCTTACCGAGATTCGAGTCTATGAACAGCTGATATTACGATTATGCTACCATTTGAGCTGACATCTTTATCGTTGAAGCCATCACAGAACACTCCAAATTTAGGCCTCCTTGACCTCATACACATGGCTGAGTAACCTCGTTGGACAGATGCACTACACAGATCGTTATCTCTGGAGCCAGCTTGTGCTCGCAGATACCTCAGCTTCTGCTGCGCGACCATGAGAGTCCTTGAGGGTGAAAGGAGCGTATTATTCACGGATAGACGGGTGAAGATGCGCAGCATGCTCGGCCTGTACGAATATACATGGACTGGTGAAGGGGATGGATGCACAGAGGCACATACTCAAACTTCTGGACCTTCGGTGACGTGCGTTCTGCTGACACTCAATAACCCTTAGTGAATTGAGCTCGGCGACACAGAGGCATCAGGCGTTTTACTCGAGCAACCCGATCCAGCTGTTCAGCAAATTGCAGAATCCCAGTCAACGATATTCTCGGTCACAATAGCCCGTGGGTATGAGAAGAGTCTTACGGTGCTGCCGAAGCGGATACGGTGGGATTCTGTTGAAGAATCTGGAAGTCTACGTCATGAAGTTGGATGTCAAGTCCGGAAAGTTGAATCCCTCGAAATCCGTGAAGAGGAGCTCGTCCAGCGCTTGTGAAGCTGGCGCCGCAGTCGGGACTGGGGGATAATATACGGTCTCTTGCTGGACTGGTTGCATATCTAACCCCCCCGATCCATAGGGAACTGTGGCAGCAGGGGCCGGAACAGGGGCGCCAATGCTGGCTGCGCAGTCGTAGAGCTTCCTGTTCAGACCAGGTGTCATTCGCCATAGAGGATGCTGGGGAATGCATTTGGTATTACGAAATAAGGTAAGTGCGTCGTTGATTAGTTGGAAATCTTCCTGCACTTTGATCCCCAGCTGCTCGTAGTAGTTCTGGCAGATTTCGAGCAGGAGATGGCCTGCAAAGGCGATCATGACATGAAAGTAATGCGGCATGCCTACAAGCCCCTCTTGCAGTTCGGGCTCGCCCAGGATCATCTCGAAGATGGCAGCTGCAGTGTCATGCGCCATGGTCGCAGCAGTCAAAAAGTGCGGAGGAATAGGGCGGCCGTGCAATCCTTTAAAGACTTGATGGCCCAGGTATAGCTTTCCGAACTGGTAGTGCAGCTGCAGACCTCGCTTGGGGAACTCGCCAATGAAGGCGTTCGTAACGAAGAGGCTGGAGAACTTGGTATACCACTTGTCGAGCTGCCGCGAGTAGTTGAGGATCTGGCTAGCCAGAGCAGCGGGCAACGGGGTCTGGCTATCTGAACCCAGGACGTCCCGGACCTGGCCCATGATAAGCAGGAGGGAAACCTGGGACAGAATGCGAACGTCAGACTCGGTGGTTTCGGCACGGTGCAGGTACAACTCCCATCCCACTGCAATGCCCTTGTCGCTGCGGAGAAGCGAGTCACGATTGTGGAGGATGGATAGGTGCTGGTCGCAGACGAAGAGCAGATACCATAGCCGCACGCGGTCGGTGGCAGAGGCTGGATTCTGCGACGAGGGCGAGGTCACTGACAGACCAGGCGCATTCCCTGTGCCTGCCCTGTCCTCGAACAGGGCATCGAAACTGCGATGCATCCGCATGTCGGCGGCGCGTCGGATCGCATCACTGCAGAGAATGCGAGAGGCGTCGGCCAACCAGAAAGAACTGATACACAGCGCACGAATGTAGTCGATGTCACGCTTCTCAAAAGTGGACTTCGCGACCAACGACCGGAATTCGCGGTTGCAGGCCTCGTAGACCGTGCGGTCTTGAGGATCGTGTAGGGCAGAAACAGTGCAGATGGCGGCCAGGAGGATGGGCGCGTTTGTCTGCAGCTGGTCCAGCCCTTGATACTCGCCCCCGATGCCGTACAGATAGTGGTCGAGCCTGGAGAAGTAATTGCGGACGAGCCGCTCGGCGACAGCAGCGCTGATAATGCCCTTGCAGATCAGGTCCGACCTTGTCCCTGACCGGCCGGCGCGCGCGCTTGGAGGCGAGTCGATGGAGTGAGGGCTCCGGGTTTTGGTGATATCGAGAAAGGTGTCGATGGGCGCTTGCACGGCCGATGGCGACTCTGGAGGCGACACCTCGCAGCCTTCCCCTTCTTCCTGGTGGCTCTCAGACTGTTCATTTTCCGCAGTAGGGTACGATTCGTCACGCTGATCGCCTGTGGAGGCGAGCGCCCTGGGGCCCTCGAGCCCGAGATGCTGGCAGAGGAGTTCGAGGGTGTGATGGAGATGTGCGACATCTGTTTTAAGGAGATGGATGTTTCTTCCACCGAGTCAGCGCTGGTCTTCTCCCTTACAACTCTTCTTGACAGGATGGACTTACTTGGTATCCTCGATCAGCGACTGCAGACTTCGGTTCAGCACGCAAGATAGCCCACGGCGACGGCATCGGGCACAGGGAGGGCCCTCGTCAGACATTTCGCAGCGAATCTATCTGGTCAGACGGGCTCAGTGATAATCGAGACGGCTCGTTCAACGTCCGTACCTTGTTCTTGCGACACGCAGCGCACGCAGTGATCTTGCGTGTGATCCCCGGCAAAACCTCGGCCAAATTGTAGCTCTTGTTTGGCCCTTGGGCTGAGGATTCATGGTGGCCGTTTTCCACTGCTGTTATCTCCCTCTTTCGCTTGGGCATGCTTGGGTGCTGGGTTCCATTCAAAGACCGTCTTGGTGGGCAGAGGCAGAAAAAGCTGCCACAGCGCTACCCCACGGGGAGATGCCTCGCCAGCTGGAGTCAGTCCATGGTCCCATCCTTGCATGACTCGTACAGAACAGCACAGGCGGACAGAGCTCGATGGTGTCTCCATCTCCCCTCACTCTGCGAACCAATGGCAGCTGTTGTAAACGCAGTGGCGGACTGTTCTCCGCTGATCGGCCATCCTCCGAATGTCTCCAAGAATTGTGGTGAGGGGGCTTTGGGTAGCTGACATTATAAGAATAAATATAGATAGAAAGAAAAAAAAAAAAAGACCCTGTAATTACAATATAGCAGATAAGAATGACGTCCATGATCGCAAAGAAGAGCAAACCCTTACCGGCCGGCATCTACTGCCCCGTCCTGTCACTCTATAAGCCTACCCCCCGCCAGGAGATCGACTACGATGCCTCATACGGGTACTTTGTCTACCTGATCCGCGGGGGGGTAGACGGCCTGGTGATGGCTGGAACGACAGCCGAAGCAGTTATGCTGTCAGCAAGCGAAAGGCAAGAGCTGGTCCGCATTGCGCGCCGCGCTGCGACTGATCTGGGGCTCCCCCAGTTCCCTATTGTGGCTGGGATCAGCGGACAGTCTACGAACGAGTCTATTCGTCTGGCAGAGGAGGCACACGAAGCAGGTGCGGATTTTGGCCTCTTGCTGCCGCCGTCGTACTGGGTCAAAGCCGTGACCAAAGAGGTGATTGTCGATTTCTATCGCGAGGTCGCCGACAACAGTCCGATCCCGATCGTGATCTATAGCGTACGTTCTGCTCTTCTGTTCGAGGGACACCGCTAATAGAGTTGATATGATAGTTCCCTGCCATGTGTAACGGGGTCGACCTAAATTCGGACCTTATGTCGGAACTGGCGCAGCATCCCAACATCGTCGGCACGAAGCTCACATGCGGAAATGCAGGCAAGGTCACCCGGTTGACGCACGAATACGCTCATGAGCAGTTCGCGGTCTACGCGGGCTCCTCGGACTGGCTGCTGCCTTGTCTCATTGGAGGCGGCTCAGGCTGCGTGACCGGGATTGGGAACGTCTTCCCCAAATCTGTCTCTCGGCTGTACGCACTATTCAAAGGCGGCAAAGTGCAAGAGGCGACAAAGTTGCAAGGACTAGTAGCGCAGGCGGAGAAGGCGTGCAAGGAAGGGATCGCACCGACCAAGTTCGCTGCCGGCTATTTCGCTGGGCCTGGGGCGGGCGTCAGTGATCCCAAGGCATTCTGGCCCAGAAAACCGTATAGGCCTTCAGGCAAGGAGAAGCAAGACTGGGTCGTGCAGGTTATGCAGCATCTGGTTGAGATTGAGCAGTCAATACCGGACCGGGCCTAGGTCTAGAAGGTTTCAATAGATAAGAATTCTTTAGATGTAATGGACGAAACTGTCTCTTTCCGCATCGGTAGCTGCACCAATTTCTTTACAATTAGAAGTGAATTCGGCGCTATAGACCGTGAGAATAGACCCTTCGCTCTTACTCCCTGAACCGGTGCCATTATACGCAACGAACCTACCAGTGTCTAAATCGCAGCGAAGTGAGTTTGTGTGAGGTATCTTGACATGAAAGTATATGCTGGTTAAGTGACCATGGTCTTCTATGTTCTAAAGAAATCCTCCCGTATCTGCACATATTTGATCGTCTGCCGCCAGAATGTAAAGGCAATATGGATTGCACCATCCTTCCCGACGACCATACTTGGGTATGACAGCTCCCTATTCAGCTTCTGCTCGCTATTGTTGGTTAAACAATATCCATCCCCCTCCTCCAGCGTCCGGTGCTGCCACGTCCTTCCCTCGTCATCACTCCACGCAACAGAAAGCGGCGCCCTAGGTGCTCCCCAAAACGCTTCTTTGCCATCTGACCGTGGCTTCTGATTCGGACGGCTATCCTTCCCCTCGGTAATTTCATCATAGAGCCCTTCTCTGCGCCCAAGAGCATTCTTGCGCGAGGAGTGGTTATACACCACAACCACACGACCCGAGGGAAGAACATCAAAGCAGATTCCAGCATTAGGATTCGGCAGCGAGGTCGGCTTCGGCGCACTCCAGAGTAATCCATCCGGCGATGTTGAAGAGTAGATGAAGTCTGCCCATCGACTGCGATAGAGCGCGAGATATTTCCCAGTCTTCAGACGCTGGATTTCCATATGCACGCACCCCGTACTCTCGGCAATTGGAGACTCAGACCATGTCTGGCCCTGATCGTCAGACGTGCGAATGGCTGAAATGTCATCGTTGCCAACCCACTTTGCACCTGGTTCAACGCGGCACTTAAAGGTTGGAATCACAAAGATGCCGTTTTCCAGGATGACAACGGGCTGCCGGATAAAGGTGCCAGGCTCGTCGAAGAGAACGGTAGGTTCACTCCAGGCATTCCCGCCGTCGGTGGAAATCGTACGCTTGACGGCGGCTGAGTCTTGGTTCCCTCCTTGCTGAGATGTATACAGGAGCCAGAGCTCACCAGAAGGGTGCTGGAACAGGACCGGATTTTGCTCACTTCGCGTCTCGTCGTGCGTCACTTTAATGGCTTCACTCCAAGTGCGGTCTCCAAACGGTAACCGGGCGAGGTAAATACTGATATCGGGCTTGCCTTCCATGTTCCCCCCGAACCAGGCGCACAAAAGGTCGCCATTCGGCAGACACAGCAGATTTGATGCATGGCATTGCACGGTTACCGGTCGTAGGTATGCTTCCTTATAGATGTATGAGCGGGATGTCAAGCGCAAGGTCCCGTCGAAGAGAGTCTTCATATCCTCTTGGTTTGCTTCCATTGGATATGTCTGTGGCCGCGTGGTGTATTGGCGTCAGTGCCGAGGTCTCCAGGCCACAGCTACCCCTCTTAAGGCTCGCTCGTATAGTGTCTAGCTAGAGCGGGCGCCAATCCGATCCTCGGGGCCCGGCCGATACTTCAAAAAGCTTAAAACATACACCGGACGACAGTCCGATGCCAACAATCCAGATGATCTACACGGTGGGACGGTCACCCCGTGGGGAACGACTGGATGCGGGGACCCTCCATATGTTCAGGTGTGCCTTAAGTAGCCCTCGACTCCACCTGCACTGTGAGTGATATTGCTTTGAGAACTCGTAGTATACGACGCATCTCGAAACGCTGAGGCTCACTTGAACTATAACATCATGGCTGGTGGAACGAGTCTTTGGGCCAGCAAAGAGGCCAAAACAGACCCCAGAGAGATCTTTAATCTTCGCCTTCTATATCTAATGGTAACACTCGCCTGGGCCGGGTGTTTCTACGGCTTTGATACCGGCAATATCGGGGGTGTTCTGACCCTGCCCTCTTTTGAAACTGCCTTCGGTCTGATTGATCTACCTCAGAAGGAGTATGATGATCGAAAGGTTTGTCACTCTTCTAGTGCGTGCCCTAGACGCAGTTAATGACGAGTCCAGGGAACAATTGCAGCCATGGTCGCAGCCGGCGGCGCCGGTGGCTCTCTCCTCGCAGCGCCGACCTCTGACGTCCTCGGCCGCAAATGGTCTGTATTTCTCTGGGGCCTGGTTTTCATGCTCGGCGCTGCGTTGCAGATGGTCCCCAACTACGATATTCTTCTCACAGGTCGATTTATCGGGGGTCTCGGTGTCGGTGCAAGCTCCATGCTCAGCCCCCAATTCTTAGCCGAGAACTCCCCCAAGAGCGTTCGTGGCTCGATGACGGCGACATATAACCTCATGATTGTCACGTCTTTGATGCTGGCGTTCTGGGTAAACTACGGTGTCTCGCTGTGGAGTAGGCCTGATATCGAACATGACAACTCGCAGTGGAAGACGGCGATGAGTATCCAGCTTATTCCAGGTGGACTGATGGTGCTCATGATCCCTTTTGTCCCGGAGACGCCCAGGTACCTCATCAATCATGGAAAGGCAGAACAGGGCTTGAAGAATCTCTGTCGATTGAGAAAACTGCCCCCCGACCATCCGTACATTCAGCTGGAGTATCGCGAGATCCAGGCACAGGTGCAGTTTGAGCAGGAGACATTCCAGGGCCACAGCTACTGGGTCGTCTTGAAGGATATCTTTGGAAACAGGAGCAATCTGCAGCGTTTCGTTCTCGCCTTGCTCCTGTTCATCTTCCATAAGCTAACAGGGACAGATTCCCTCAATGTTCGTGCCTATCTCTTCACACCCCAAGCCTAGGGTTGGATGGCTTTGCTGACCACTACAGTACTACGCACCGCAAATATTCGAACTCATCGGCGTCAAGGACAACTCCTCCTTGTTAACTACCGGTGTCTACGGTGCCGTCAAAGTAGCGGCAACGATCTTCTATGTCACATACCTAGTGGACCGCGTCGGCCGTCGTCTCCCTCTACTGATCGGAGCAACCATTCAGGCTACAGCCATGCTCTATTTAGCCCTTTACCTTCGCTTCGCTGGAACAGACAACACAGATATGGGCGGAACGCCGGCCGGTGGCATCGTCGGCATTATCTGGATCTACCTGTACGCCTTTGGATGGTCATTCGGTCACAGCGTTGCTTGCTATATTGTCGCTGCGGAGATCTTCCCAACACGAATCGTAAGCCCCTGCTCATTTTCCTTTTTAAATTCTTACCGAATTACCATTAAACCATTGCATGCTACAGCGCTCCGCCTGCATGGGCTTTTGCTTCTTCACCAACTGGATAATCGATTACGGTATCACGCGGGCGACGCCAAATATGCTGACGAATATGGGCTACGGGGCCTTTCTGCTTTATGCCCTTTTGACGTACCTCGGAGTGGTATTTATCTTCTTCTGCCTTCCCGAGTTGAAGGGGCGGTCTATTGAGAGTATGGATGATTTGTTCCAGCGGCCACTGTGGACACTGTGGCGGCATGCGTACCCGACGGCCGAGGAGACGGTTAGGCATGGAGTACGGGAAGCCAAACAGGGAGAACAGGAGCAGAGTCATGGATAGCTTTATGATGAAGTCGATGTCATTTCGAGATTGTTTGGAGAGGCGCTTGAGTGCTCGTGCAAGCTGTGCAAAGAATGCTGCATGGGAGAATTATCAAGTTCGCATGGGGAAGCAACAAACATGCCTATGCCAATACAGTAGATGGATAATCATGCACTTTCTGCTTTTTGGTTCGTTTTATGGCTTGGAATGTGTAATACCCGGACTGTCTCCGCAACACTCCTTTCGGCTTTCTCCCCGTTGATACCTACGATCCGCCGTGGCCGCGGGGTTGATGGGCAGCTACGGCTCATGATACTTATATTAGAATATCTCTCGTAATTTGAATCTCAGACGTACTCAGGAACCCAACAAAATGGCCACAGACTCTTTCATTCTTAACACAGGAGCCAAGATTCCCGCCGTGGGCTACGGGACATGGAAGGCCGGTCCAGGCGAAGCAGCAGCCGCAGTGCAGGCAGCTTTCGACGCAGGGTACAGACACTTTGTAGGTCTCCATACCTTGGCGCAATACCTCTAATATAGCTAACTGCTGTTAGGACTGCGCCCCTCTCTGTACGTTGTCCGCGCAAATGTATCTGGCGCAAGCTAATCACCACAGACGGAAACGAAGCAGAAATAGGCCAGGTCTTCAAGAACACCAAAGTCCCGCGAGAGGAGTATTTTGTGACCACAAAGCTGTACGTCGTTTTTACAGTCATGCATGTTCCAACCAATCCTATCCTGTTAACGAGGGTACTAGTTGGTCGTCGGATCACCGCCGCGTCGAATCCGCGCTCGACAAGTCGCTGCACGATCTCAACCTCACTTACGTCGACCTCTACCTCATGCACTGGCCCGTAACTCTAGATCCTTCGCCCGGAGACGTGAACTACGGGAAGGAAGACCGCACCGTCCATGCAACGGGGTGGGATTTCCGCGACACCTGGCGCGAGATGGAGAGACTACTTGAAACAGGCAAAGTCAAGGCGATAGGCGTCGCAAATTTCTCTACGGTTAACCTAAGAAAATTACTCGAGATCGCAAGGATCACTCCAGCTGTCAACCAGACAGAGATCCAGCCCTTGCTTCCCCAGGACAAGCTCCATGCTTTCTGTAAGGAAAAAGGAATTCACCAGACAGCTTTCGGACCCTTAGGCGGATCTGGCAGTGCACTGCACCAACACCCGGTCATCAACGCCATTGCGAGAAAGAGGGGCTGCGAGACGGGGAATGTCATGCTTAGCTGGGGCATACAGAAGGGCTGGAGCGTTATCCCAAAAAGCACGAACTCGGTGCGTATAAAGAAGAATCTCAGCCAGAATTTCGTGCTTGATGAGCAGGAGATGAGGGATATGAATGGATTGGCGAAGCCCAAGGGGAAAAGGTTCAATCGGCCGAATTGGGGCACTGTGGTTTTCCACGACGATGATGATGTTGATTTAGAGTAGTGTAGATATTCATATGAGGATGTATATGTTCCTTCAAGCACTCCGCTCCTTGACAAACACTCGGACGCCCTTAGAATCCCATTTGGGGAATGGTAGGAAGAAATCATGCTGGAGCTCGATGTCAGAGAAATCTGTTTCGTACAACTCAAAGTCGAAAAACCGGAAGAAGGCCGCGAAGACGAGGTATAGCTCGCACCAGGCAAGACTGTATTTCTCTTGGTTAGCACACAAAAACCACTAGACTTGGATACGGAGGGCATACTTGAGCCCGAGACACGACCTGGTCCCCTTCCCGAAACCGACAAAGTACCGCTCAAGAGGAGCCCCATTCTTCGTTTTGGGATTATCCAGCCACCTCTCTGGTATAAACGACTTCGGCTCGGGGTAGATGTCTTCATCGAGATGCAAAAAAGGAATCGTCATAGAAACGGGCGTGCGCGGGGGTATAACCCAGTCCTTATACGTAATAGGTTTCGGCAGACGGCGTACATTGCGAGAAGTGGTCGAATGCGACAGCCGGACTGCCTCCTTAATAACACCTGTTAGGTAGGGGAGCTTCTCCAGCTCGGTCCATTCGAGGGCACCGCTGGGGTTCTCTGGATTGCGCGCTGGGATCGCTTCGTCTAGTTCGCGTCGCAGACGAGCTAACACATTAGGGTTACTGAGCAGGTAGAACGTTCCCACAGTCAAGGCCCATCCTGTCGTCGCGAGACCTGCACCGATCACAAGCTGGGCTTCGTCTTGCAGTCGGCGATCTGCCTTTTCCGAAGCAGGAAGGTCGCCTTGGATCAGGTCGGAGAAGACGGTCTGCTTATCAATTTCTGGGGACTCGCCTGCCAGGGACTCTTTGATCTCTCGGATCTGTTTACCGAAATCCTGCCCTACTTAGCATGGCCAGACGGAGAAACAAGGGGCCACCCACCCTCTGCATCTGAACTATGGGTACATACACCGGGTCCAGCTTCGCGATCCAGGACTGGGGCAGCACATTCATGATCTTCGGAACGATAGGAAAGTGCAGCGCCGTGTTCCCGGCGAGAGTGACATTGACGATCGGGTCATGCAGCGTAGGAGCCCAGCCCTGTTTATCCAGCGCTGCATAGTCGTGTCCAAAGCAGTACTGCATGATCACGTCTTCGCTGAACGCCAGGAATCCGCGGTTGATCGGCATGGGCGCATTGAGCGCTTTATACTCCTCGACCCGCTTGATGAAAATATTCAGCTTCTGGCGAATGATATCTTGCAGTCCCAGGATGCGCTGTCTCGAGAAGAACGGGTTCAAGGCACCGCGTCGGACCCGGTGCAAGCTGTCGGGGATCGTAGCTAGAACGGAGGTATCATTGCCGAACCGACTTGACATCCGGTCGTATTTGTCGACGCGGCCGGCTTTGGTGTAGATGGTTTCCCATAGGTCAGCATCGAGGATGTGCAGTTCGTCGGGGGCGATGCGGACGACTGGGCCTGCCACAGACAGGACGAATAAATTAGAAGAGGAGGGGACCGATAATCAAATGGTGAAGCGTACCGTATTTCTTATGCTGTTCCTCGATCCAGAAGATCAACTTCCCCGACAAGTAGATGTCATAGTAGGCTTCATGCCAGCAACTTAGGGCGGCGTATTTCGGGCCTGGAAATTTGGCCAGCGGGTGCAGGAACAATCGGTAGACGCCCAGTCCCAGCAAGTAGACGGAAGATACCAGTCCGATTATGAGGGCATAAGACGTAAATGGATAGCTCTCTAAAATAGCCGTCATGGCTGGAGAAGGTCCAGTACAGTGTCGGAAAATCACCCCATATGGCAGACTTTTTTGAGGTCCAGACGACTTTCCCCATGCAGACAGGCTGCCACCGTACCTTTAAGCGGCAGCGACAGTCAGGATCGGCATCTTTCAATGGGCTGGACTTGCCTTGTTACCCAGCTGGTGGGACTCTCTGCCCAACAAGGGAATTGTCATATTTTAGCGTTGCGTTCAGCCGTTGCACGGCGGAGCCGTCAGCCATGGCAGTGCCCCCGGCATGCAATCAGATCCAGGCTAGAGCGACGTCGGAGCGATGGTCCGGCTTAGCCTCGAAAACGATACGGTTAATCCCGTCCCCCGCTGCGGAGCAGTGGAGTGCTGGGCCACGTTTTTGTAAAAGGTGCCAGCGTCGTATCAGTCCAGTCGGTATGGTTGGGCCACGCACAACCCCCCTTCTTCCTCCTCCGCCGTAGCCCCCTGCCCTCTGCCCCCCATATGTCTGGAAGTCTGTGATTGTATACGTAGACCTTCCTGGGGCTCATCTACTCAGCTGACGTGAGCAAGGATACTACTGAGGACAAGCAATGACACTTCCCAGTCCATCCCCGGCCTTCATCGAGGCAGAATCCAGCGATTCAGATTCAACCTTCGACGAGGCCTCAGTGGCCTCAATGGCCTCCACTGAAAGTCTGCGCTCAAGCCTCCTCCTCAGCATCCGCGAGCATGGCCGCGGGTACCACAAGTACGCGGCAGGCCAGTACTACCTCCCCGAGGACGAAGAAGAGCAGCAACGGCTGGACATGCAGCACGAGATCTGCCTGATTTCTCTCGAACGCAAGCTCTATCTCTCGCCCCTGCCGGATAATATCCAGAACGCCCTCGACCTCGGCACAGGAACCGGTATCTGGGCGATCGACTTTGCAGACCAGCACCCCTCGGTCAACGTCATCGGCATGGACCTCAGCCCCATTCAGCCGTCATGGGTCCCGCAAAACCTGAGATTTGAGATCGACGATTATGAGAAGCAGTGGACGTGGCGCCGGAATCTCGACTTTATCCATGGGCGCATGTTATCCGGCTCGATTGCAAACGAGAAGAATTTGTTCCGGCAGGCGTATGAGTTCCTCACGCCGGGAGGCTGGTTCGAGCTCATGGACTTCTCGTTCCCTGTCCGCAGCGACGATGGGACCATGGCGGGCACGGCATTTGAGACGCTGAACAACAAGATGATGGAGGGGTTGCGCAGAATCGGACGGGACGGAGCCCTGCCAGAGCAGTATAAACAACTCATGACCGAGACAGGATTCAAGAACGTGAAGGAGGTCAAGTACAAATGGCCCCAAAATCCATGGCCCAAGGACCCGCACCTCAAACATATTGGGCAGTGGAACATGGTCAACACCTTGGATGGGCTGCATGGGTTTTCGGCTAAGCTGTTGATCGAGGTGATGGGGATGACGCCGGAGGAACATCAGGAGCTGCTCGCTCAATGTCAAAAGGATATCACGAACCCCCGAATCCATGCTTATTGGTCGATGTGCGTATCTCTTTTCGGATAATAGATCACGAGTTCTGACTATTTTGCAGAGTCGTGGCATACGGTCAGAAGCCGAGCGCTGTGAAGACCCCTGCCGGAACGTGACTTTAGTGGTACAGCATTGGCACTACCTGGCGCTCCTTAGGATTAGCACCTCCTCAATCCATGTAATACGCGGCTGTAACAGGGAGGTGATGGATATTTTGCGAGCTGTATGTCTGTGTCTCGGGTCCTGCTGGACAGGCTTGAAGAAGCCCCTTTGTTGTTAAACGCTGATGTATATAAGGATCTTGCGCGCCAGCAGATGTCCATGCCTAATAAACTTCTAATGCAAATTATTTTTAGTATGACGACCGAAAGATATTAGATGCTGTTATGATGGTGGCATTGAGACTTACAATTATATATTTAGGGTTACAACCCGTAACGGACTAATATCAGTAGTACGTTGCACGTTTATAGGGAAATTTTACTCAAACATACAAAGCTTTTAATATTCTGAGCATCATATTCTATCGCCCTTATGCCTAATAAAGAACGTAGTGGTAAGCGCTGAAGCATTGCTTACCTCGCTAGAGCTGAGGCAATTGTTTCAGGCATTTGGGCGTTCAGGCATCAGCAAAGGTAGAGGAGTCTTATCTGCAACATTCTAATGCACATATCTGAACGACAGAATCTGCCCTTCACCCAGCCTGCGACTAACAGTTCCAGTTGCACCAGCGTTAACCTCTTCGTTCCTATCCTCCTCATCCATCCGCTTGTTCTCCCTCCTCAGGTACCATTTGATGGTCAGGGCCATAACAGCACAAAGCAGACAAGCCCCGCTCATGATTCCGCCACCGGCGTAGTATCGCGGTTTCTGGGAATCTGGAAACATGTATGATGTGTAAAAGTGGGCGACGCCGGCACCCATCAGGTTCATAATTGCCAGTGCTGCAGCGCGTTTGGCACGCGGACGGGGGAGTGACGAGCTCAGCCAGGAGACGCAGAGGTTATAGGGGGAGTAGGAGCCCGCTGTCATGAGGAACATGCTGAAGTAGCGGCCGCCCATGGTGGGGATAAACATTGCCTGGAGTGGTCGTCAGTTGTGGCCAGCTGGTGGGTAGAGGAAGGGTACGCACAAGTAAGTTCCCCAATAGGGGAAATAGCAGCGGGATTGCGATGTGGAGACCACGTTCCTGCTTATGGGCTGCATGGAAGGATATGCACAGGGAGCAGATGAAGGCAGCGAAGTAGGGTGGTGCTGTGAGGAGAAGCGTGATGGTTTCGTTGTACCCGAGGGTACCAACGATGGAAGGGAAGAAGTTGTTAAATGATTGCACCGTGATGAGTGACATTTGCAGGACGACGAACATGTAGAGCTTTGGATCGCGGATGGCTTGTTTGACACCCCAGGTGAGAGACTTGGGATCCGTATCCTCGATACCGGCATTCTCACTCTGAAGTCGCCAGTCCTGAATAGCGTCAGCCTCGGTTTATTATTAGACACAGAGGACGCCTACCGCTAGCAGTTGTTGCTCGCGACTGAGCCACCACCGCTTCGTAGTTAGAGGAAAGTCGGGGATAAATGGGATCACTAGTGTCGCAATGGCGATAGTCATGGCGCCTTCGATTATGAAAAGCCATTGCTGGAATCGTTAGCTCAGAAATCATGCACCAATGTGTGAACAAGCTTACCCACGCAGGCCGGTGTAGTTTATTCTCCATTCGGCTTATGATCCCGGCGGCAATCAATCCACCAAATGAACTGGCGAGCATGTTGGCTCCATATAGAATAGCAATGCGAGGAGGCAGTTCAGATCGCCTGTACCAGCACGAGAGGAGCAAAAACACGCCAGGCAGGAAAGGTCCTTCGATGAGGCCCAAAATGAACCGGCACATGAACAACCCGGCAAAGTTGGTGGTAAAGGCCTGGCACATCGAGACAACGCCCCAGCCTGCTGTCACAAAGCCAATGTACAATGAGGGCTTCACCTTTAGAATCAAGATGTTCGATGGGACCTGAGTCAAGACATCTGACCGATATTAGCGAAGGTTTCGCCATTGCCAGGCACGTACGTACAGCCGACATAGAATATCATAAGACAAGTATTGTACTGGGTATTTGTGATACCGAGGGACGTTGGCAGCCCAGATATTTTGGCGTTTGCAATATTGTTCCTGGGGACATTGTTAGCGACGTTCCCGAATCCTCTGCGGGAACTTGCCTATCTAGAATGTTCATTAGGAACAACATGACCACTGCCGGCATAAGATGAAAGTCTAACTGCCGCACCAAGTTTTTCTCAAGCCGTGCCAAGTGCTCTGGAGCGTGCTCTTCCAACTCTACCGGGAGCGGTAGCTCCTGGAGAAGAGGAATGCCCACCTTGTCGATGGTCTCAACCTGCTGCTTTGCTTGATCCATGATGGAATAAGTGGAGGTGTTGCTCAGGTGAAGCTCATTGTGGAAAAACTGGATATTTGACTAGCTGCAGAATAGCACGCTACGGGCTGGTCTCCGAGCAGTCAAGGAGCAAAGTGCGGGGCCCCGGATTTCCCCAGACGAATCTAAGGATTGGAGAGAAGCCCTATACCCTTGAAGAGCAAAGGGATCTAAGACAAGACTAGCTACTACAGCCGGCAAGATACGTGAAGGATATCGTTAATATATTTTCGGCGACCACGGAGTAGGGCTAACTAAGACTGCGCTTTGAGATACTCTAACACTTGTTTGCTATTGACTGGGGTAAACGGCTGGCCAATGAGCTCTCCCTGGGCTCCCACAGTCGCGAATATGTTCTTCAGGGCATTGAGCTCAAAGTTGATGCGGGTGTTCAAAGCACCTCCGGCAATATGGGTGGTCAGGGTGACGTTGTCCATGGCCGCGAGCCTCGGGGAGACCTGCGGCTCATGGTAGTGAACGTCGAGGCCAGCAGCGGATAGCGAACCGGTCTCGAGGGCCTGGATCAGAGCCTCTTCGTCAACGACCTCGCCACGAGCGGTATTGATGAGCCTAGCACCGGGCTTCATCATCTTCAGAGTGTCGCGATTGATTAGGTGTTTCGTGTGCTGATTCAACGGTGTATGTAGCGACACGCAGTCCGACACCCTCAGGAGACTCTCCAGCGTATCATGGTAAGTGACACCTAGGGCCTCTTCGACGTCCTGACTCTGGCGGACCACGTCATAGTAATGTACAGACATTCCCAGAGCTTGCGCTTTCACTGCTACCTTCTTGCTGACATTGCCGAGTCCTACGAGGCCGAGAATATGTCCGCGCGGATTATGCGAGATGGTTGCGATGAGCTTGTGAGTTGCCGTAAATCTCTCTGGGTCGGCTGTTCGTGCAGCCAGCTGCGCCCGGGTGAAATTCCTAAAGACTGACAAAATCATGTAGAGAGTCGTATCTGAGACTGCTTCATCGGACGCGCCCGCGCCATTCGCGTACCAGATTCCTCGGCGTCCAAGGGCCTTGACGTCCGCCCAATTGAATCCAGCCCCGGCAGATGCAAAGATTCGAACTGAAGATGGCAGCAAGTCGATGAGTTCATCGTCCCACTGGCCCATCTCTCCTCCCGACTGAAAATGGGGGCGGAAGATGGCGACGAAATCGCCGTAGCTGCAGAAGTCAGCAAGCTACAAGCACGGGAAGGGCTTATGCAACGGACCGTTTTTCTTTCAGAGCCTGAATAAATGAAGGACGATCGAGAGCGTCGTTCTGGATGACGTCGAATCGAGCCAGAAAGTCATTGTCGTAGAAGTGCTGATTGTACTTGATGGATTCGCCTAGGTGAAGAACAACGGGTTTGACCATGGCGGCAGTGGTAATAGTTTGGCTTTGTAGCTAAGATGACGATGAGACGACATGATGGCAGTCTTCGCAGGTTCAAGTAGTCTTGTCGGACAGCCTCCGGTGAGACTCTGGACTGCTGTGCGTGTTGAGAACAACAGCGGAGACCACCCCGGTCTTGACCCATACCAACATAGCTGACTTAAGCAGGGATAAAACAGTTGCACAACGCTAACCCGTATAGGCAGTTCCGCTGGCCGCATGAACTCCGCAAGCTGGAGTTGCCAGCACTGAACAACTTCGAGACACCAGCCTCTTACCTCCAGCAGCTAACCCCTCCTGCCATTGAGGATCTGCCATCAGAGTTATGGCTTTACCGTCAACCATTCGTCGCGCAGCTTTGACCCTTTTTCATCGTCCCTTTGTCCCGCCTGTTAGGACTCCTGTGAGGATTGTTGGCGCCTATCCATTTTCCAGCAACCAATCGTCACCACAGCAGGGTAAGTCACGGCCCCTGCTTCTAAAAGTCCACGGGCCTAGCTGAGCTTATTATGTTTGGATCAGACTCTCGGCCTGTGACGCTCAAACACCAGGAACAATCTGACAAATCTCCCTACTCACGATCTCCTTCGCGCGTCTCCCGAAGTCAAACCGAACGCTTTCGTCAACGCCCAGATGCGAATATCTCAACGGCTCCGGAGAACGAGAGATACTTCGGTAATATTCCGCCAGCGGTGGATGAAAAGAATCTGAGAAATTTTCTCAAGCATGCCGGGTTTAACGTGTATGATGCACTCGAATAGCCGTCTGTTGGCACACTGACTTTATCTAGTGCCAACATCCGCATCGCAATGGACCCGTTTACCGGCAATAACCCAGGATACTGCTTCGTGGAGTTCGAGACAAAAAAGGATGCCGACCGCGCAGTGGAGCTGCTGACAGGACGGGAGCTTAGGGGCCGTTACCTCAGGGTTGAACATGTTGCGAGCAAACAACGCCGCATGAAGCCGAAAGGTGCTGAACATGTGCTGGATTTTTGGAGCCCTGAAAAGGCAGTTCAACACTTCGATTATGCGCGACGTGGTCAACGCTTGCTTATCAATGGCCTGCCTCCCCGCAGGAAGCTCAAACAGGGTGTATTGAACCAGAAGCTTGTGCAGTTCTTCCAGGGCTTCACCGTGTACGTCCCGCCTATCCGCAGATTTGGGTGTTCGCTAATCAGCTCTTGTAACGACCAGAGAAGCTATAAGCAAGCCGCTGATCCCTCCCGAGTCGTATGATACTCCACATCCTTACAACGCACCTTGCCATTGCTACGTGGATTTTGCTACTGCAGCAGACGCGGACAAAGCAATGGATACATTGAACGGTCAAATCGGCCCATGGGGCCAGCCTCTCACGATCGAAAAGCAACGGAAAAACTGGGCGAAGCCGAAACCCGCCCCGAAACAGAGACCTAGGCGGGCTCTCTTTGATCTCGACTATGAAGATCAGTAACAGATGAGGTCCTGGGGACCGTTGCCGTCATGAAATAAATTTTGCGTGACCCCAAGAGGTGCCACTGTTACTATCTGCTCCCGCCGCGTCCAAAGTAAGTCTTCATTAGTTCTATTTGACCGCTTTCCACTGGGGTTTCTCTCGTCCCCGTAGAAACGTTCAAACTCTTTCGCAAGCAACTCGGCTCACAATACTATAGAAATTGGTGGAGATAGTCTTTAGTGGGAAAATGCTTGCATCGCCCGACGCTCAACCACCCGAGTAATTCTACGGTCTGCGGAACGCGCTTCATAGAGCATTAAAGGCCAAATACTTCCCCGTCATCTCAATAAAGATGATACACCGCTAGCTGCGCCCTCTCGAGCTGTTTGCAGCCGAGGTCTATTAGTACGACAGCCGGGCGAATACGTCACTGATTACCACGAAACTTGAGGCTCGATCATCATGCCGACGACATACATCCTGATTCGTTCAACAAGTCGGCCTTAAATCCGGTACCGCACGAACCTGTTCCTTTTGGAGCGCCATGTAAGCTGGTGTAGATTGTCGAGATATCCTAAGATCAGCGGTCGAGCACGCGGGTGGAGATTAGTACGGATTGACGCTCATTGGCTAGAATGACTGTTGGAGAAAGCCTGCAATAGCCGCTTATCATTATCGTTCTCGGCTAAGCGTGCCGATGTCTCCATACTCAATTCTCCACGACTTTCTCCCACCTCGCTCAAGATCATGTCTGGGAGGTATCGAGCCAAACATCCATGGCATCCGCCCAAACCCCTTCCAAAGAAGCCGACACGGGCCTGAAAGAGGGACTCGATGCGGTCGCCACAGACACCACCAGCGAGGTTCCATATTCGGTCTTCACCAAGGCTCAGAAAAGGTACATCGTCTTCTTCGCATCATGGGCTGGCTTCTTCTCGCCCGTCTCGTCGCAGATCTACTTTCCTGCACTGAACAGCATTGCGGATGATCTCGGTGTAACCAGCGCCCTGGTCAATCTCACGCTGACGAGCTACATGGTATACTTCGCCGTCATTCCAATCATAGCATGTGGCTAAATGCCGTAACAGATCTTTCAGGGTATCTCTCCTATGTTCGTTGGCGACTTTGCAGATAAAGCTGGCCGTCGACCTGCATACATGGTCTGCTTCCTGATCTATATCGCTGCCAACATCGGGCTGGCGCTGCAGGACGATTTCGCCGCATTGTTCGTCCTGCGATGTCTGCAAAGTGCAGGGAGCAGCACAACAATTGCCCTCTCTGCTGGCGTCGTCTCAGATATCGCCATTGCCGCTGAGCGCGGGTCCTATATGGGCTTCGTAACGGCAGGTTCTCTCCTCGGACCAGCGATGGGCCCGGTCATCGGCGGTCTTCTATCACAGTATCTCGGCTGGCGCTCGGTTTTCTGGTTCCTCGCCATCTTTGCCGGTGCTTTCTTGGTTCCTTATGTCCTGCACTTTCCAGAAACTGCGCGCGCAATCGTGGGAAATGGATCTATCCCGCCGCCCAAGTGGAATATTCCCTTGCTCACCTTGTTCAAAGCTCGAAAGGAACCCCAGCCTGAAGAATTTGATCGGCCGAAGCTTCAATTCCCCAGTCCCATCCGGACCCTCTCGATCGTATTCCAGAAGGATATCGCTATCATTCTCATCGCCAACGCAATCCTCTTTGCCGGCTTTTACGATGTCACAGCGGCGATCCCTTCTATATACAATCAGCTGTATGGCTTGGACGACCTTTATATCGGACTATGCTATGTCCCCTTTGGTTTCGGCGCAACCGTGGCATCAGTAGCAACAGGAAAGCTGCTAGACTTCAATTACCGGCGGCTGGCAAAACAACTTAACGTTCCTCTTCAGGAAACTCGCGCCCGGAATCTCACCCACTTTCCAATTGAAATTGCCCGTTTACAGGTCGCGCTCCCGCTGCTGACGCTAGGCGCATTCACAGTCATCGCATTCGGTTGGTGTCTCAACTACGGCGTACATCTCGCCGCGCCAACAACGATCCTCTTTCTCATGGGCCTCACGCTGACAGGAGCATTCAACACGGTCTCAACTCTGCTGGTAGATTTCTATCCCAGCAATGCGTCTGCTGCCACGGCATCAAATAACCTTGTGCGTTGTCTACTTGGTGCTGGAGCTACAGCGCTCATCGATCCGATGTTAGAGGCTATGGGACGGGGATGGTGTTTTACCTTCATTGCACTTGTGATGTTGTGTACTGTGCCGCTGCTTTGCGTTGTGATGCGGTGGGGTTCACGGTGGAGGAATGAGAGGCAGGCGAAAATCGATGCAGCTAGCGCTGGAAATGGCCGAAACTAATCACCGTGTGCATGGATGTCACCGCGATAAAGCTTGGACTCGATACATTTATCTGGCAGAACGCAGAATGTCAACCCGGGTACCTGCCGCAGCACGCAGCTATATCTCCTTTGGCGTCATCGAATTAAGTAGACGACACAAGATCGTCGTTGCTGCCATCCTAACACACGTAAGGTAGCATTCTTATCCTGTTTATCGCAACGAGGTCCGATCCCGACTACCAGCGTGGCGCGGGCATTGATCGTTGAAACCTTTTGGTTATCGACCTTTTTCTCAGTGCAAGCTCTTGAGCGATATTGCAATCCTAGTAACCGTTTGGCGCTAGGATGATATCACCTGCCTTGATTCGTGGTATAGACTCTGCCTTGCACCACGACTGACAAACGTAGCCGATGGATGCTACCTTCTCCTCAGGTAGTGAGAAAGGTGAGTATCACTGTTGAGCCTCCAAGTGAACGCTGCGCTTATCAGTCGATTGCGATGGGTTGTCGGAACGAGGTTTGCGTCGAGGGAGGCCCGGTTGGAGTATAACATATATACAGAGCCCTGTCACCAAGTACATTCACATGCCCTATGCGCCAAGCATGACTTGCGGCTAGAGAACAGTACCGAACCGACGTACATGCATTTTATAGAAATTACACCTCCTCTCAATTTCTTCAGGCCAGCGTTGCCGGCTCGAGTGATATACAACGCATACTGGATTTTATCGGCCAAATTGTTGGGTCGTGTGCTCTGGACAGGAATCTGGCGTTCGAAGACGAAAACTACTGCGAGTAATGCTTAGACTAGAGGATATGGGCCTGGCGTTCAAAGCCATTCACGGCGCAAGGGCCCCATTCCACCGCCGACGTTATGAAGCTGGAGATTCTGAATCGAGGGAACGTTCTGTCAACCGGAGGAGGTTCCTCCTTACTAATCAATGTCCAGCACCTCGCTCGTTTACATATCTTTTGATACTCTACGCCGTTTGTATAGCAGGGATATCTGTTTGATGCCTCGTACCGTTTGTATGACAAGGATATCTCCTGTATAGCGAGAACCTTCTTTTTTGAAACCTTTGGAAAAGGTATAAATTGCCTATACAGATCGTAGTTAGGAGATCAAGACCTTCAATTCAAATCGTTCGTGTTAGATGTTGATTACATAACCACCTCAATAACCGACACGTTTCTCTCCCCACGTGATTCAAATTTTCTGAGTGATCCTCTTTACCAGCTCAGTGGCCGTAGGACTCTCCTAGGATTAGTGAAGAATCTCCTGAGATACCTTACACAGCACAAGCAAAGTATTATTGCTACATTATGCACAACCCTGCAGATAACAACCTCTAACAGTATCAGGGTATAGCCTAGGTAAGCATAGCTTTTATTTAGCATGCGATTGCTTTTCGTTGTGGACTTATCTGACATCCGGTCATTTAGCTATATAGCATGTGGGTCAATCATCAAGTGGCATCATTGGTCTAGTGGTAGAATTCATCGTTGCCATCGATGAGGCCCGTGTTCGATTCACGGATGATGCATTGGATTACTTTTTTGCTTTTGTGGCTTCTGCGCGACCGAGTCAAGGCTGGAGACAGGATTGTGCCCCCGTGTTGACAGTTTCAGCTTGCTCACCAGTCTCGTAACGTCTCTTTTATTGCTAGACGGATCTGATCTAAGAACGCCAGTTTCTGATTCTTTCCATAGCAGTGGTGTATCTCCTATGTTCAGGCTGTAGCTATAATTGTCTGTTGATGACCTGGGCCGCCACTGGACGCGAAGTGAGCTGTTGATGTTTTGTGATTAGTATCTGTCTTGCTGATCGCCAGCCATCTCGCTCTGGGTCATCTTTCCGTCTAGGAGTAGAGTGCATCCTAGCACTACGAGTACGCCTCATGAAACTTCTGGAATTACGCTGTCATCCACTTCACAGATTTGAATCAGTGCGTTAGAATAGAACTGATTTCAGGATATAATGTATTCACGAATCACAACCGGAATCAGATCGGCCAGGAACTATATATAATGCCGCATAAGCACGCTCAACATCAAAGCATGTGCACTACATCTAGTAGTAATCTTGGCGGGAAGCCTCCTCAACCTGGCGACGAGCGTGTCTCTTCGCCTCCTCACGGTCAACGAAGTCTAAACCCTTGGTCTCGACTTCGCGGTCAATGAAGGCGCCGGCAAAACCCGCGAGCAGCTCTTTGGCGGTCTCATGACTCTGGGGCTTGCCTGGATTACAAAGACCCGAAATCAGTATTCACTTTCTCCCATTGCGCTTGTTTGGACGTGGGATGCAGTTGTGGAGGAAGCGCACCTTCACGCTCGCAGTGTTTCTCGTAAGCCTTCATGGCTTCGAAGGAGGCGGCACCAGCGATGAGCTCATGGGAGAGCTTGGCGCGGTGATCTGGGTTGGTGTGGTCGAGGCTCTGGAGCTCGCCGTAGCAGCGAGCCTGGTGAGAGTCGTCGTCTACGGAATAAAGGACAGACACTGTTAGAGGTGGAGTGGACAGAGATTCCTGCGCGGGACAGATAACTTACCGAACCAACCCATAATGTTTGATGTGATATAATAAGGAAGGGAAATAGAGTGCGGTAGAGTAATATGAATATTCTTGGAGGATTGAGAAAAGAGAGAAGGGGTCAGGGGTAGGACTCTTTATACCCCTCAGGAGCGGGGTGGAATGCCCTGCCCTACGCCTTACAAGTATTCTATACGAGCTGAGCAGGTGCCCAGCCACAGCAGCATCGTGGGACTGGGCTGAGGTACACGGAGAATTGCGACAATAATAGCCCGAAACGCTATTGTCCCTAAGCTTTGCTGGACCCAGCCAGAAACCGGCTGCGATTGGCCAATGGAAGGGCCAAGAAAGGCTAAGAATTCCCTCAGAGGGCTTAGCTTTGTTGATCGCCCCGTTCTCGCATGCCTATTGAGAATAATTCGATCTGATCGCTTCGACTGGAGCTCCAGGCAGCAGCTTTCTCTGCGGTTCTATAGTGACACACCGTCCAAACGAGGCATGGTAGGCACACCGCTCAGTGTAGGGCGATGTGGGTGGACCGGCGATGGCACAAGTAACGTTTCAGACTAAATTTTGAAAGAGGTATTTACTACTTATACTTCAAGGAGAGACTCTTTTCAGGCCCACGTGACCCGAGGCACTCGTGTACCTTGTTACAGATCCCGCTAGGCCTTGATAATGCAATGGGGAACCTCAGGCAAACGATCAATGGAGCTGCAGATGAGCGACTGATGTAGGAACCCTTCTCCGGGAGATACTCATCAGCGGGACCACCGGGTTTAGTCGCCGCTTTCGGACAGACCTCGTCATGACCTTGTTACTGTTGTTGGGTCACATTCAAATATCCCCACTGGTATTTTTAGGACCATGGAGATCTTCTGGTTTGGGGGATCCCCAAAGTTTAGTCTTGTATTACGTTAACTATTCGGTTCTTAAAGATGGCTTTTGGCGGTATAAATAACTTTACCTAGTTAACAGGCTGATCTGCCCTGATAAAGTAGATCCTTAACAATCTATTTCAGTATCTACGGGAAAGTCATATTGTACACGCATCTCAGTGCAATGACGGTCTCCGCTGAATTGGAAATGCTGGAAATGTTGGGGATGCAAAATTTCCAATGCCGCCTCGGTTCACGCCATTTCTAGCATAATTTTATAGGACTCACTAGGGAGTAATTAAATTTCAGACAACTGCCATGCGATTTGCCTTCTGCTAAGACTCACAACTAGAGAAAAAGGACAAATCGAGCAGGACTGGTCATCAGGCCATTACTGTGAATTGGCTCTGGGCATGAGTATCTAGCAATTGCCGATTAGGAAATTTGGAGCAAGGCTGTAATACACCTTCCTGCTGTGGATATGGCAAGTGGATTACAACTCCAGGGCGCATACGAGCAAATGATCGATTCCTGCAGAATAGAGGAGATTAGGCCATATTGACCCGTTTGCCTGAACTTGGGACCGCTTTCATTGTGTGAGATACATTATCCAAATGTTATATCGTTGTTGGTCTCACAGTCCGTCGCAAAACGATAGGTCGGCCTGAGATATTCTCTCTTTCCTATCCCTGATTGCCTATATACATCTGCAATAACTGTCACTCTTCATACGTTGCAATAATCATCTTGGGGAGAGACCCACACTTGACATGCCAGGGGTAAACTTGATAATCACCAGATTCAAAAAAACCAAGCCTGCAAAATTTATACCCTCTGGCAAACTATAGATGACTATAGTTCAGTCGGATAACCCTCGTGAGGTAGCAGGACGCTTCGTCTACTGCAGGGCTCTACTTCCTTTGTTGATATTATGAAAGCCAGCTATACGACAGTATTTATATGTAACACACTCAATTGAATCAGCCTTAGGAGCACTGGCTTTTTAGTCGCCAAGTGAGCATTCAGTTTAATCACTTGATATCGACTTGTGGGTCTTTAGCGGATTCTGTAAAAAGGTTCTGTGAGATAGGCCAGTGAGCCTAAGATGTCTTGGGTTCCCTGCTCTTTCCTGCCACTACAGCAAAAGTTTGTACACTCCTCGCCATCACAACTGCCAGTCGTCGTCGACAAAACACGCAAACCGGATGTTCCCAAGCCACCGCACATAATCTAGGTCAACTCGGCTCACCTACCAGTTTCAGTCATAGTTTAGAGGTGTTATATGCAGGCAATTTCAAAAGAAAAGCCAGTCTTTGAGGCCAGAATATCGGTTTCGTCCATTCCGTGCATGTCAAGAACCAGAAACAGGGGCTCTTTCAATCTCGAGGTATTTATCGATGCCGGAACCGGGGAGAAATTGCGAGTCATTATCTCGGCTTGCTTAGAAGCAGCTGGGAGATCAACCAAGAACAATAGGTTGGATTCTCAGACAGAACTATTAGACTGTTGCTTTTGAGACTGACGGTGTTGGCTAAATGCAGGTGCTACAGACAGTGATTGCCTTCACCAACGCGATCTCAAGCGCCAGATTATTGGACCATTTACTCCACGGTAATGCCTTATAATCACTTCTCACTAGTAGCCGCATAACAAGATGTTTCTACCAATATACCACAACCCTCGCCCACTCCAGACACGAAGACTCTGCCCTAGGATCCATCTGGACGGCTGATTCACAGACAGCTAACCCTGGGACAGCTACATCTCCCTCAACTCGTCATGCACACCCTCCTTCTCGTTAATCAGATCCTCCACCTTCTCCACCCCGCTGAGACCCAACTGCTCATTGATCCTCGCCATGCGGGCGCGGTCTACCTCCGCAATACTTTCCTGGGCACCACCAAAGTAAATATCCAGCTCCTCGAGCGTCTTGTCCTTAGTCTCCGGCGCAAACCACCAAATAAACGCGCCGCCAAGAGCACTGAAGATCGCGAAGAAGATGTACGTGCCATACTTCATGCTGTTTAGCATGTCCTTGGTTGTCAGGCCGATCACAAAGTTGAACATCCAGTTGGTGGATGCGACGATCGAGACACCTCGGGAGCGCGCACTGTTGGGAAAGATCTCTTGCGCGAGAACCCAAGCGACGGGGCCTGGCGGGCGACGTTAGCACTGATACATCATGATGAAGGGAAGAAAGGAACGAGATGAGATAACGCATACCCCAAGAGTACGCAAAGTTGACAGCAAACAGCCAGATGAACGCAATGGCCACCCATCCCTGCGCCTTGTATAGACCCTCATTCAGAGCCCAGTCATCCTCATACAGGCCCTCGACGGTAGCGACCACGATGTGGCAGCAGAACATCCCAGCAGCACCGGCGATCAGAAAGGTCTTCCGGCCGAACTTGTCAAGGAAGAGAACGGCCGGCAGGGTGAAGACGATTTGCAGGATACCGGTAACTCCAGTTGCGAGTAGGGTCTGCTTCGACGATGAGAAGCCAAAGGAGGCGAATATCTGAGGGGCGTAGTAGAGAACAGCGTTGATACCGGTGAACTGTTGGCAGATCATCATCCCTTCACGGCCAGCGTCAGCGTCTATCAGAAGAAAGAGGAGGCAGAGGACATACCGCAGCCCAGCACCAGCCTTTTGAACATATTCGGCGCAAATAGCGCCTTCCATGGCGCCAGTCTACCGCCCCTCTCAACAGCTTCACGATCACTCTCTTCATCGAACATGACAGCGGCCTTGATTTCCAGCACCTCAGCTTTGATAAGGGGATCATTGGGGTCAAGTCTTCGTAGTTTCGATAGCGCAACAACAGCCTCTTCCTCGCGGTGCTTGGACATAAGCCAGCGTGGAGAGAAGGGAAAGAAGAACATGCCGAAAAAGAGGATCCACGCGAAGAGAATCTGCAACGCTAGAGGGAACCGCCAGGCTATGGACTTTTGTCCGAGGCAGGTGTGGCCGTGGGCTCTGTCATAGTCAAAGGAACCGTCGGGGAGGTAAGGGTCTGTGATACCTTCGGGATTACAGGTTGTGCCGCCGACGAATTGCATTCCTGTACGTTGTCAGCGGTACTGCTTGAGGGGGTTGTATGGGGAGGGTCACTACCATAGTCTAGCCAGAAGGCAATAGCCGTCCCGATTGTGATAGACAGTTGCTGCAGCGAGACGAGGGAGCCACGCAGCTCAGGCGGCGCGATCTCAGCCTGATATAGTGGAATCACCTATGCAGCCAGTCAGCAGCCGTCAGCCAGCAGGCCAGCAAGCACCACAGGGCCCTGAGCCCCGGGGTAACATACATGACTGAACATTCCAATCCCCAAACCACCGATGATCCGTCCTGCGAAGAAATACGCAGGCGTCTGCGCACCGGCCTGCAGCCCCGAACCAAGGGTGAAAATGACGACGGCCACCATCATCGAATACTTACGCGAGATCCTGTCGGCCAGATACCCATTAAAGAGAGCACCAGCCCAAGCGCCAAGCTCAAGAGCAGAGACCAGCCAGCCCTGGATGGTCGAGCCCATGAGACCGGGGAAGTGGTTCTGGAAGTTCTCCATCACAAGCACCGGAGACATGACTCCCTGGTCATATCCGTACATGATACACCCGAGCGAGGCAAAGGCACAGGTCATAAACACGTAGGGGTTCTTGAGCATACCCACGAGACCGTGGGGTTTCTCCGCGTTGGTGCGGCCGACCACAGATTGACTGACAACCATCCTGATTGATTTTGAGCCTCTCAGAATCGAGTGGGCGGCGTTGTAGCTGAGGGAGACGGGAGGAGAGCTATGGGGAAGAAAAGCAGACTTTGTCAGCGGGTTGTGGTCCCCATATATACCGGGTAGGCTATCCAGAGACTGGTCCGAGTCGCACCATCACCGACTCTTCCCTTGCTCGGTTGCTTTAGCTTTTGCCGGCTGCCATCGCGTGGCTGTCAGGGAGGGGAAGGGGCAAGTTAGCGGGGACCTATCCTATTTTTCCTGGAGGTCCTGGGTTCTGCGAAAACCCCGTCTGGGGATGGGTCTATGATGGAGACGAGTCGCGACGAGTCGCGACTCAGGCCAGAGGATGCTACCACTGCTTGGTAAGAACAGTGTCAGCCCAACCGGATAAACATCGGATCGACTCGACCAGTCCTGTCTGCGTGAGGGGGGTCAACAGCCGGTTGCGAGCCAAATGCTTGACTGTGCCAGGAATATCTGTCTGCCACGCGGCCCGGGCCCAATCCCGACATGGACATCAAGACCGAGTCGGTTCTGCCGTCGATTGATTACACATGGTTAGAGGTTTGCCCCCGATGCTGTCGGCTGCCGTGCAAGGCATTGGTCGATGCAATGTTCGGAGGATGCCTAGCGAGCAGGCCAAGAGCGCCCCACGGTTAATAAGCGGAGTTCAAGATATGAAAAGCGTGTACTATGTAGCTTGATTACGCCCAACCGGCTCCCATTGTATTTGTCTTACCTTGGGCCTCATGTCTCAAATGTCTCTGGCCGCCTGGGTGCACAGATGACTAGCGGCGCCATCTGGTGCCCGTGACAGTGACGCGGCCTGCTTTACAGTACTTCGTTGAACTTCTTAGTTGCCTGTTGAGATACACCTCAGTTAAGTGATAGGATATTTGTCCTAAAGCTGAGGAAATCGGCAACTATCTGGGACAATGACAAGCCCGATGCTCCTATTGGAAATAGATGTCCCCTCGGCAGAACATCTAGTGCCGGTACCGTCTATGAAATCTCAATCCGTAGCGTACTTGACTCGGCGCGGGAAACAAGCACTGACAAGCACACCAAGTGTTGGTGGCGGTGGCTTAGCGTGAGGGCAAGAAAAATTGAGGAAGGCAACGGAAGAGCGGAAAAGAGATCAGGCGGTATTTTTGTATCTGGAGATAAATTCCCATTCTAGACCAATAATCTCTGCCAATAATCTTTGACCAATAAACCCCAGACTCCACCCAACTCTAGGCTCGTCTCCAGAATCCCGCATTGTTCTTTAATCAGCCCCAGAGGGAAGGGGAGGGGGGTCACTGTGCCGATATCCGGAGCCCTAACTTGTCCGCGTCAGTTAGGGTCGGGATTGGCCCGATTACGAGTCAGGCAAGCAACGTTATTTATATTACTTAATTCACTTGTAAGACCTGCAGGAAACCGACTCCTTAACCAGCCGTTTATACCCCGTCTTTTCCCTTGAAAAAACATGGTCTGCAAAGCCAAACTACGACTCATCCTCTTCATCCACGTGCACCGTCCGGATTCTCCCCCTCATGAAAAATTCTAGCTCCAGGGGCACATCTTCGACCAGCTTATGGCCATTCTGCAGCTCCCAAGTACGCGAATCCTGATCCTGCCGCCCTCGAATGACAGGCGAGGCCCACCGCACGGCCCCGGATGGCGCGCCACTAAGCACCCGATCCTTGATTGAAGCATGAACCAGCTCGTTCGTTGGACGGTGTTCAGAGGCAGGCCCCGGCTGGTCGTACACGAGGGGCGTCCGAATCGATTGTCCACCCAGCCAGCGCTCGACTGTGCGAGTCAGGCTGGAATGGGCGACTGCACCCAGCGCCGTCGACCACGGGGCGCTCTCCGCCACGATTTCAGGCGGCGGAGAGTCAAAGAGATACCCCTCGACATCAAACGCAAGCTGATTATGCTTCGAGCACTGCGCGATCATCCATGCCAGGGTTATATTCGACAAACGAGGGTCGACGCCGCCGCCGCCAATATCTGTATGGACCCCAGAGAACCACACCTGGAGCATTTCCTGCCCGTCCGCGTTGTCTGGCTGATGCCACAGCGTCGGCTGATACGCGGTGCGTTCCTCGTCCAGCGCCAGCGCATGGTACGCGTACCTGACATCCCGTGAGAGCAGGGTGTTGCGAAACTCGAGCTGCTCGCCAAACCATTGGCCCAGCCACGGCTTATGGAAGGCAACCGTGTCCCAGACGCCGATCAGCTCGACGGTGAACCTGGGTAGGGGCGGCCGGAATCCGAGCCGACGCCGCTGTTCGTCGGTATACCCTGTGATCTTCTTACCGTAAAAGTCGTCATACACGTTGGAGAAATTGTCCATTCCCCGCGGTGTCAACAGACCCCACTGGCAGACCAAGCCCGCGATGGCGCGCGCTGTGTATGCGCCGCGTGAGAACCCAAAGAAGTAGATTTTGTCGCCGTCGGCATAGTTATCTGCCAGGAACCCGTATGCGGCGCGGACGTTTGCGCTGAGACCGACACCGGTGACACCTGCTGGAATTAGGTCACTGTCGACTAGGACAAAAGAGATGGGGATCAAGAGGTATTGGTACCTCCAAAGTACTTGTCCGCCAGCCCGGTGCCCACGCCTTTTTGGTAGTACACGATCTGAGGGATCTCGCGTCGCACACCATTCTCCTCCACGATCGCCGTGCGACTCAGTGCTCGAGAGAGCCGAGTCACGTTGGATGGAGGTTCGCTCGCATCGTCGGTGGAATCTTGCCAGGTTCCTGGGTCTGTCAGTCTGTAAAGGGAAATGGGTGAATCGGTGAGTCTCACCATCGCAGCAAACAATCAGACGTTTTGTCGACATGACGTTCACAGATTACATGCAATCTTCGCACTTGTGCGCCATTTAACCCAGGATGTAGCGCACTTTGGGGCTAGCCTTCCTTTTTATGAGAAAGAGTCTCTCATTCTTTGGCTCCAGCTCAGCTGACGTCGCAGCTGCAGGGCCAAGGTCTCATCCGCAGCACAATAAAGCCATGGTTCAAACTCGAGTTGGCGCTCCTCAACCGCGGCAACTTGACCCGAGCTCAGCTACTATCAGGGAAGAGACGCCCAGCGCCAGGGCTTGGCTGCTGATGTGGCGCAAAATACCGCGGTCGAGACTGGCACAGCGGCCGCGGCCAAGCAATTGGTGCGGCTCTCAGATCCTCTCCAGGGGCTGAGGGAGCTGAATTACTGTAGCCTGTCTACTGAACTTGTTGCAATGCCCGGATTTATTGCACGTCTGATGGCTAGTAGCTGGATCAGCTGGCTTTCGGAGGCAGTAGTGAAAAATGAAGCCTTTTTCAGCTGCTCAATATGGCGTTAATATATATCTTAGTAGCGTTGATCCCCGAGACTACACACCAGCTGGAAGCGAAATGAGGACTTATTAGCATTGAATGCATCTCTCGACTCCTTTCCTGATGCGATATTATCACTTTAGGGCACACATTTGAGGACGATACTGTCTTGCCCGAACAGTGCTAACTAAGAGTTGTCATTATGTTGCTGCTGCCAAATCATTTCAGTAGGTGAGGATAAGCCGATATTTGCAACCGAAGAGATAAATGAATGCATCCGGTCCTTATCCTGCACCTGATTATCATACTGTGCGCGGGATGACCAGCGTGCGTCTGCGTGGGATAACGTCTAGTCGGGCAACTCTGAGAGTGGCAGAATCATGGAGACGGTCTGTAAGTTGGCTGAGCAATAGACAGACGACGCCATTTAGGGCTGAACTCAATCATGCGAGATTCATCAAAAATAGAGGTTTTTGGCATGTTGGGTGAATAAAGTGTATGGAATGGTCAAAATATAAAGATGGCTCAAAGGAGGTAAGGTAGATGATTTCTTCAGGGGGCATATGTCCTTTGCAGTATGCATAGAATGCTTCTCGCGACAATGAATACCGTGCAAGGTCTTGAGCCAAAATCGCAGACGCAACATCCGACATTATTTCTCCAGTAAGTACAGTATGATGAATACAGTAAGAATATCTTTGCCATTGTCAAAAGTCTCTGGAAAAAGTCGGTTCACTGTCAGGACTTGGTTATTTTCTATACCAATTGCGTATAGCACCAGGACCAATGTCAGGCGCTGGAAATCGAGAGCCTATCCTTGTCATCTGGAAGCCATTTTCTACAGTGGAACATCTAGCCCCGTAAAGGGAAACCCCGATTAGGGACGCCCGTAAAGGGAGATGAAGTTAGGCCTGCCAGCAGATCCTCCAACTCGGATATATCCTCTATTCTCTCCAGACCCAGCACGGTTTCCTCAATCTTCCTTTGCCTCTTCTCCGGAATTAGCGCCTTGGTGAATGTGCGAAACTTGTCGACGATTTCCTGATCCGAAAGAGGTGGATCGACGCCTTTTGCTGCGGCGACGGATTTCGAGACTTCGCTTCCATCATTAAATTTGACCGTGGCTCGCTGGGACATGACATTCCCAGACTCCTCCGCCCGGCGGCATTCGATCTTACCAATCAACTCCCAGAGCTCATCCCGGTTTAGCAGGCTGTCTTGGAACTGCTCGGCCAGGACCTGACCGTCGATGAGCTGCACAGCGGCCGCATACGCGCAGCTCATCTGCGCCCCAGTTGCCGTCAGGGGACGTTGAGCGGGCCAGCCACCATGCTTGTATGCTGACTCAGACATTTCAAACGTGATCTTCTTGATCTCAGACAGATCCTTCATCTTGTCGGGATATTCCTTTTGCAACGCAGCCATTGCGTCAATACTGCTATGCGTGCCAGCCATCGCAGCATACGGCTTCACGCGGATATTTTCCAGCTGCCACGTCTTGCCGAGCCCCTTTACAAGTTCTTGTTCTAGGAAGGGCGGCTCCTTGCCAGACCCCTGGCTAAACGTAGTGAGGAACCCGCCATACGGCTCCTCAAACACGTTCTTGATACCGGAGTACCCCCCCGCTGCGAGCAGAGCAGCAAAGAGACCATTTCGTGCCCCGAATCCGTGCTGCATGCGCTTTACATCGCTGCTGAACTGGGCAGACATAAGACCACAGGCCTGTGTGCAGGCTATCCCAATCGCATCCTCGATCTGGTCCGCGGAGAGGTTGATCAGTTTTCCCACGGCCGCCGCAGCCTGTGCATGGCCGAAAACGACGCCCGAATGCCAGCCCCGTGAGAGCATATGGCTGCCGTATAGACAGAGTCCAACGCGAGGACCAGTTTCGTAACCTGCAATTGTTGACAGGAGGAGCGACTCTCCCGATGTCACTGTTCCCTTGGCCTTTGCATTCGCCGCGGCGGCAAACAGCGCTGGGAGGACAATGGCATTCGAATGGACGGGGGCGAGCGAATGCCAATCGTCGATCTCAAAACCCTGAACCTGCGTGCTGTTGAGCAAAGCTGCCGGTAGCGGGCCGACTCTCTGTCTTCATTATCAGCTGCTTTCAACCCTCGATGGCCGGTAGCAGAGAAGAAGGAGCGCACTTTCGCATAACCCCAGACCGGACAACTCCCCTCAGCCTCCATGTCCAGAATAATGCCTGTCGCCTTCTCAGTCCAGGGTAGATGGGCTGCCACTATCGCGCAACCCAGCCCGTCGAGGATCAGGTATTTGGCACGCTTTTGCATCTCTTCAGGAACATCGTGGATTGTGAGGCTATTAACCCACGAGCAAAACTGGCGTGTGACTCTTGCCTCATTCATGTCTGCCATTCTGGAGCACTGTCACTGCTGTTTTCTGCTGGCAGAAATGCCTGAAAGATAGAAAAGTAATTTACAGCCACAAGAAGAATCTGATCTGGGTTCGTGTTCCTAGTGCTTATATGGCAAGCAAGGTGGATCAAGCGACGCCCTTTGCGCCTTTAACCCCGTTAACACCGTTGTGCTTCGGCGATATGCAGCTATGCATTTATCATACTACATATTTAGTTAACTTACCGTAGGGGTAGTTCTACCAGTTCCTTGTCTCTTAAACATGGTTCGCTATCTGTGGCTGAGTGGTGGTTGGGATCGAACGTCACAAAACAATATGCCGCATGTAAACCCGGCATTATTGTGCTTCAACAATAACGTATCGTTGTCGACTAGCGGGTTCGCCCATTTCCTGGAAGGCCGTGAGATGCTATACAGCCTAGTAAATATAGGGAGTAGTAACCGGGCGGAAGTATGGAATTAAGTGTGTCGTCGCGTGTGCTGCATGGGCTGGCTTACTGGGCTCTTTTCCTTACTATCTTTACGGCAGAATCCCAGGGCTAGCGTCTACTTACCACCGGGTGTCTTGCCAAACCTCCAATTTTCAGGCCATCTCCAAAAATTTTTTCATAAACACTTACAATCAGGGCGGAGCACTCCTTCAGCATTTCCCAGTAAACGATCTTCTCTTCGCCCGTCCAAAAGACCAAATACTGGACAGGCGCCATGCCAGCGACGTGATGGCCTTTAGGGCGACACTACCTATTGAACGTATTCAAGAATCCCGCCTTTGGATATGACCTAACGTAGCAGCATAACGGGGTCCTCTTCTTAACCGCACAAAATTCCCATAGAGGGAAAACATTACGTCCAACCTCGGCATTACTCACAACTCCATCTTTAGACTTGCCCAGGATATATACGTTGTATGAATACATGGGGAGCGAGGCTTATCATTGGACGTGATGGGCTTGAGGTCAGCAAAAGACATATTGATCATTCTCGTAAGGCCGTGCCGGCTTAAGACGTCAGTCAGATCAGCGGTAGTGAACATTCATCTGTCGTGATATGTGATATTTTTAGTTAATATGTTTATACTGGACGGCTCAAACGGTGAAATAGCTTACTAGACTCTGGTCTCACTCAAGGTGTTTGGAGATTTTGCTAAGCAAGGGGCTGCCATCTGTCTTAGTACAAGATGGATGCTCACGAGGTCTGACGATAGGACAACGGAGTTTCTATTTAGAATCCATCGGTTATACCTGACGCGACCACGCAATGACTAAGAATACTTCTACAAGCTTTTTGTCTCTCAAGCCTGGTCGCAGATCAACTGACCACCCCGCCTGGGACACATGTAGCATATCGTATCTCGCTCCCCGGCTATAATGACTGTCCACCCCATTCATCCCTATCAACGACCTCATCCCTTCCATTGTCTAACCAATAATATAAGCCCGAATTTCAAGCCAAACCGCCGCCCACGTTCTTCAGGGATTCTCACTTCGCCAGAGTTGGCGTAGGGAAACCATAAGCTGAATACGAACAGCCAAGCCCGCCAGCTCTGCCCACCCTGTCAATGACTACTTGCCGAGCATCAAGCCCAGTTCAGCCCTAACCATCTTCTATTGGCTGCAGTATTGAGGGCTGAGACCTGCCTCTTTTTTGGAGAAATCTCAAGCGAGGATACGGGCTTGAGTGAAAAACGTTGGTAAAACATGGCCAGATAGGGCTATTCGCGCAAGCCATCGTAGGAATTGCAGGCACATCGAGTGAAGAAGAGGGTAATCCACGTCATGGAGAGGAGTCATGATGAGGCCAGGTTCCTTCACTGAAGGACTAAGTGGCTAGATGTCTCACTTGGTCGCGCGGTGGCTCGTGGATCGGCTGATCCTTGATGAGTGTCGTCTGAGGCAGAATAGGCGAAAGACAACGGCAAAACGGTAAAGGGCGAAGGGAAAAGGGTGATGGTAAAAGGGATTCGCCCTTTAAGGGGAGGACTATATAAACCGAAGACGAAACCACCGCGAATCTAATGCTCTCGACCAAGCAATCTCATCATTCATCCCAGAACCAGAGCAATCGAGCAATCGCCAAGCCAAAATGCACTTCTTCAAAACCATCTCCTTCCTGGGGGCCCTCGTCTCCGTAGCGAGCGCAGTCCCTGCTCCCTCAGCATGCACAACCATCTACCCCAGCATCGCACGCGTCGATGCTGCCCAGCCGGTAGCCTCTTACCTCCCGGGCTTCAGAGTCTCCCAAGAGGCAAACGGCGCCAAGAAGCAAGACACATTTATCGAGTTTACCGTCCCGCAGGGCGTCTGGGGCTGCACGCTCTCCTACTCCATCCCTGCCGGCACGCCGGTCAACACCGTCGGGCTCGCACCCGTCGAGGTCTTTTCAGTTGCTGGCCCGTTGAGCCGCTCGCGGAGAGGCATTGATATCTCTTGGGACTATTGCCCGGCGCCGATAAGCCTGGTAGGGAGCGTGAAATTTGAGTCCGAAGCGAGTAATCGGGTGATCAATAGCTTCGCCTGTGCCAGTACCATGACCTACCGGTTGAGTATTTCGAATGGATATAGCAGCAAGACAAGCGTCGAGTTTGCGCAGGCGCCGGGGGTTGGGCTGCGGATGACTTATAATTGTTGATTAACTTGTTTCTCTTTCTTTTTTTTTTCTCGCCCCATCTTCTTCTTATATTTTATTGTGGTTTATATTGGCAGACTTTAGGGCCAAAGCATCGGTTTATGCTGTTGCAGCGCCTCCTGACTTGCACCCATAGCTGGAGCACCCATAGCTGGAATAAATAGCCGTGGCGTGAGTCCGTATATAGTAGCGCTGAGCGCGCAGTGCTTTCGAAATGAATAACTGTTTAATCGAACAGGCGCACGTAGCCTAAGATCCGGCATTCGCATGCCATTCCCAAAAATACTTTACATCCCGCGGGATCTTTATGTCGTTGGGCATCGTTATGCGTCTTTCACTACCATGTAGTCAAGTCACCTGGACGCCAACCCCACGATCACTAGATCGTCGTAATTCAGAGGGCTTATCATCGACCGTAGAATGCTCCTTGGTAAAGACACTAGGCCCCGGGCGGTTGTTGAGGTTGCGAAATACGTGCTCAAGGCCACCTACCTCGGGGCTAAAGACGTCGCCGCCCGTCTTTTCAAGTGACCTAGACGGCTCGCACAATTCGGTTTGCTCGATCAGAGTCTGGACAATGGTGGCCGCCTTCTCTGACTCCCACAGTCCGTCTTTTGCCGGCATGCTGGAATGCCTGAGGAGTGCAAACGCGATTTCTGTTCTTTCGACGTCAGTTGACTTGAGGCACATGAAATAGAGGATGGCAACAAGCTGAGACGATAAGGTGAAAGTGCTTGCGCTCTTCTGAGTGCTCTCCATCGACAGGAATTTCTCGATATCTGCCAGCGTATTTCGCAAACTGTCTGCCGGCGGACACGGCCCGAAAGAGTCGTTGGGAATATTCTCCAGCAGAACGGAATAGTACATCTTTGCCTGGACGCGCAGGAGGAGAGCCCGGGCCGGAATATCGCCCGGTAAGGAGTCGAGTAGAGCCGCGAAGGTGAAGAAGAACCGCTTGAATTGCTGGTACAGTGCGAACCGCTCACGCAGGAGGCGCCTGGGGAACTCGTCCACTGGTTTATGTTTGTACGCGACGTGGGCGATGAGGTGATGCATGAGCCAATTCTCCAGTTTGGTCGCGACGGTCTCGGCTTCGTCGAGGCTCGCCAGCGAGGATGGAACTATGTGCATGAGGCCTAATCCCTCCTCAGTGCCGACGAGGGTAAGAATAGGCGTGCGCTCGTCGTCGAACGTGCTGGCATTGATGTCGAGCCGGGAGAATATGGGTACGAGGTAAGCGAGGAGCTCGCCACGGCCACTATGAGCCTGCGTCTGCATCTGACACCGCTTTAGCAACCGCAGCCCGTTATCCAGATGCTGCATCGCGGTATTACAGTCCCCGAGCAGCGTCTCGAACGCAAAGAAGAGGATGCTGCAGATCAGCGCGATGTCGACCGATGCGTCGGCTGACCGCAGATAGAGTCTCAGCTGGCGATGACATTTGGCGATCCGTTGCATGGCTGCATGGGACGCAGGAGCTTGGATCCGATTCCCCCCCTGCATGTAGTCACGGTACAAAGCCGCAAGGGCGACAAGAGCATGGCGGACGACCGGCTGGTGGTGCGACCGTTGCAGGACGATATTCGACCACAGTGTCGAGTCTGAAAAGCTGGAGAGTCCACCGGCAGCCTCGCACGTGTAGAAATGCAGCAGCTGACGATCGGCTGCGCTCCCGGGGAATTTAAAGGGCAGATTATAGACGACGATCTGCTGCATGCATTGCTGGGCCTGCGCATCAAGTGAACCGTCTCCTGCTAGGGCTGACGCAGGCCCAGGGGGGTACCCCTCACAGCGTCGCCTCGTGCGTTCGCAGTTCTGGCAGCCTGGCTTGCCCTCGTCGCACTTTACCCGGCGTTGCCTGTAACATCAAGAAAAGATTTAGCCTCAGGCTACAGCGGAAACAGGATAAACTGCTAGATGCCGTACTTGCAGGTGAAACAGCCGGTGCGGACCTTGGGCATGCTCTTCCTCGTGGCCTTCTTCATCGTTCCTACACCTCGTATATTTTGTGCATCGGCCATGGCGGGCTACGCCTGTATGACTCGTTAGCGGTGCTTCTTGTGGGCGCAATTCGGATGAATCCAGAGAGACCATCCAAGTGACTGAGCTGGATTTGGTGGGAGAGGGGCGGGAAGGGGGAAAATGGGGAGTGGCTTTTCATTTTTCTTACTAAAAATATACGACGACCGTACGATGGCCGCACTTTTCCAGTAAAGGAAAGGAGAGTTCCTCGGCTCGGGATATCCGCCGGGGCCGTCCCTGAGGCTGAGATTAAGCTTGTTTGGGAGCCGAATGTACAAGCATGGAACCAAACAGCGGCAGGACGGGTATGGATTGAGCCGCAGTATATCTGGCATCGGCCTCGTAAGGCAGCAAATACTCTATAAATACGGCCTTCTTTGGCCGCGCCAAACGTCCTTTTCGACCACACATTTGTACTCATTCCATTATGCCTTCTATCAAGAAACTCGTTCTTTTCGCACTGCTGCTTGGCTCTAGTGTTAGCACGAGCCTTCCGTCTCCGCAACAGCAATACCAATGCTACGGCTCCAATGGTTTCGACCGAGTATGGCACCGTCTTCGACGTGGAGGCCACTATTGGCGGCTAGAGCTTTCAGCTCCTGGTAAACTCCGGCAGCAGCGACCTCTACGTGATGAGGACGGGCTTCAGCTGTCTCGACAAGAAGGCTGTGTTGCAGCTAGCAGAAGAATGGTGCAGCTACGACCTCACCAGGACGTACAACGTCTCAGCTATGTATCCTGCTTCCCTTGGATAATCGTGATCCCGCCCACAGGAACCTGCACATCAGGCTCCTCCAGCCGACGCACAGGTACAGCAAGTTCTGCCTCGCCGAATCCTGCGACCCTCGCGTGTACCAGTCACCGAGCCGACCGCACTGAATCGCCGCACACGTGACGGAGAGGTACTCCGGCCCGACGAGCGTGGAGACCGGACCTCCATCACGAACAGGACCTAGGACATTCTCAACCAGCGATTCCGGCAAGCTCTGGCCAAACGGGAGGAGGTCTGTCCGGGGCTGGGTGAAATCTGGCGAGCTCGGGTCGAGCGAAGGGTACGTGGCAATGGCCGCTCGAACCTCGGACGCATGGGTAAGCGACGCATTGATACTCAGCAAGCCGCCGGCCGATTCTCCGGCTACCAGGGTCCTGTCAAGATCGAGCTGAGTGGGTGTCTTGTGTTCCGCGAGCAGTTCCTGAAGAACGGGCGACCGCAGCCACGTCCAAAAGTCTTCAATATCGTCATAGATATCCAGACCCGTTGCTTGCGGCATGAAGCGGTAGTTTGGGGAGACGACGATCGCGCTGTGGCGAAGCGCAAGATCAGAGAGCCATTGGGGTCAGAACTCGACGAAGACGGAGTCGGCCATGACCTGCTCAAACTGATCAGCTACTCGTACTGATAGTAGAAATGGACGAAGGTGAGTACCAAGGCCCCGCCATGGAACCGGACTATCGTCGGCTGTTTACCAGTCTCCAGTGTCTGGTGGACCAGGACGTCGACGCGGATGACATGGTCGCCAACGTGTTTGTAGGTGGCTTGAATCAGGTCGAAGCCTTGGAATCTGGGATGCGCGGGGTCGAAGGTTGCCATGGTGTCTGACAGCGTGCCTGAATGAAGGGAGCCAGTCGGCTCTGACGAGGGGGCACGATTGTCTGCTTTATACCATGCTGATCGCTGACCCCGCCAGCAGTCCAATTCGATCCTCACTCCCCTTTCTCCCCGCGTTTCTCCACTGGCGACACTGTTGCGCAAATCAGCGTTTATCGTATGCAGCTAGAGACACATTAGATATTGCTGGCCAAGCTCGGGTGCAGACCGTGGAACCCACCGACAGGGCCGTCTGCTGACGGATCGTCTTCTCCCCTGTATTGCTTCAACTTATGCTTCAACTTAAACCGGGAATAAAATAGCCAAATACTCACAAATATGCAAAGAGTATGCTCGCATGTGGCCATGCCCAATGTCGGCTTGAGCAGCAGAAGTGGAAATTCTTTGCTCTTTACTGATATCAGTTAGATACCAACGTACAACGTAACCCACCAGTATCAGCCACCAACTCGATTTCGACCGGTTTCAGGAACCTGAAGCGGTTCGCAAGTACAAACCAACGCATAGATGTGGAGGGCATTAGTATAACCCTAAAAATGACAGATTGAACCTGTTGGAGTGTACCTTTGCGCTTCAGAAGGTGGGGATGCAGTAGAAGTTGATAAATCCTCTGTCTCACTTTTTATTATATCTCTGAGAGATCTCTGCTCTTTTATGTAATGCTCTCTTATTATGAGGCATTAGATGTTTAGGTCGATGCTGCTTCTGCCTTGCTTTTTATTTCTGCAAACATTGTGGTTTTCCTTGGCTGGTTAAGCAGCATATATAGAGCCATCTCGCATGCCATTATAAGCAGCTCAAGACTGTCTTTGAAGGAGCTGAAGGAGTTGACTATTTTCCTTTTTAGAGCTCTTTATACGAGATCGCTTGCGTCTGTAGTTGGCGGACTGAAAGTGGCTGCTAATATTGGGGGGCTTGTAGAGGTGCCTCCACGGCTCCCAAATGAACATTTAGCAAGCAAAATATTCATTTAAAGAATTTTCTGAGAGGTAAAGCTGTATACTAGCTACACCAAGCCGTTCTGAGTGTTCCAGTGTCTAAAGGCCGCTGTATGAGCTGTGGGTTACGTCTTTAGAAGTCTACCTGATTTGGAGTCCAGCTGTGGCGTCGTTCGGCCACAATGGCAGAACTGCATATGTGGTGTATATATCTATGGAGCGTCAGGCTAGACGTAATTACCAGCATCAACCGTCAAATAAAACAAAAGAATGAAGGTCTGATTCTTACAATCTAGCTCTATAGAGCAGCTTTAAATACACAAGAAATAATAATCAACCTAGCCTAATACGGCAGTTAGAAGAGATATAACTTTTGAACCGTGGAAATAGCAGAAGTCTCTGCATAACCATCGGCGAGCCGGAGCTTGCAGTTCCGATATCCAAAATAGGAAAGTTCCATATCTGACTAGCTGTCACATACGGTCGACACACCCCCTCAGCGGTCAAATGCTGACATTGATCGCTGCATTACCCGATCTGGTCATGGATGAGGTCCTTGATATCGACCAGATTGAG
>NW_027396170.1:0-53113 GCF_047715535.1 Aspergillus foveolatus | reverse complement strand
GTGGAAAGCAGCCTTCCTCCATACACCTGTAGTACAGTTGTGTGATTGTATCCCCTAGTACGGGCCAGAGCTCCCTCCAAGCAGTGGTGGCAAGTCCGTCCTCCCCGGGGGCAGACGGGGGTGGGGCACAGAGAGCAGCCCAGCAGTGCTCTTTTGTTGGCAGGTGTAGTGAGCCCAGGGGCTTGTTTGGGGGTCCCTCTTCTGTCTGATTTGGAAGCAGGGCCCCCTTCTCTAAGAGGTGATTAAGGAAGGCGTCTGCTTTGCCTTGTGGGGTAGTAACCTGTGCCCCTTGTATATTCAGGGGAGGAGCAGCAAGCTGGTCTGGATGTTGTATCCATTTAGCAAGTTTGAATGCATCTATAGGTGCTGTCGCGGGAGTGGAGACTCCGACTGGGTGGCCCGGAATCCGCGGGCAAAACACGTGATCTACGTAGTAGATCAAGTCTTTATTTACATCTAGGACCTTATGAAGCGAACCGGCTCTGAAAGTACTTTTCAAAGGTAATGGTCTTCAGATCAGGGAAGAGACCATTATGTACCTCGCCTGGTGGCCTCCAGAACCGACCTAATCCCTGCATCCCCTTGACAAGCATCCAAAAGTCGTCTGGAAAAGCACTCTTCCCTTTGACCTCTTCTGGAATGGCTTGCGGATCTTTCCAGGCGCGATGCATAGCATCAATCGGATACACCACCTTTACTACCTTCTTCTTTGAGTACTTCTCTAATAAGGTAGCCAGCTCGTTGTAGCTGATACGGTCACTGACGATGTTTAGCGACTTGTTCTCCGCAACACCAGGGTTGTCAATAGTGGCTACTACGAACGCGGCGAGGTCATCAATATGTGTGAAGTCGACAGCCGCATCAGCATCGCCTAGGATGTGCAGGGTATAGAACGGCGCGTCCCGCTGGGTCCAGGGACACCAAACCGGCTCTCTGTCCTGGTTGTAAAAATCGCCACAGCCGATGAGCGTGTACGTCATTTTGCCCGCAGAAATGGCTGGGTGATGAAGAGCTTTGCGGTTGGCATCTTCCTTTATGTTCCATGTCTGCGCATATTATGTCAGTGACTGTCAGTGCTGGAGGGTAATATGATAGCGCGTACAGGGTGTAGAACTCCGCGCCCGTTCTCATCTGTGTAGAGATGGTGCATGCCGTATTCGGATGGATAGAATCGTTTTACGCCAGCCTTGTCCGCAGCGTCTTGGATTTTTTCTTGCGCCGTAAGTGCTTTCCCATTCAACGCGCTCACGACGATCTCCACCCCGTCCAGGATTGAAGCTAGCTCGTCTGTACTTGCTTCCAATATATTGATCCCAACAGTCTTGAGGCGTTTCTTCTCCTCTTCACGGACATCGATCTCTTTTGCTTTGTTTTCGGATGAGGGCTGGTCGATTGAGGTGATCTCATGTGAGGTCGTAGTGAGCAAAGCCAAAAGAATGGCCCGGCCTATCTGGCCCGTGGAGCCGAAGAGAGCAATTTTCGTCATCGTACCTTCGACTTGTATATTGTGTGGAATTGTGCATGGTAACTTTTTGAACCCTCATATGTGGATATATATGTACCAACTATAAGCGTGGTATCATTCACACGTCATTCCGAATCTACCGGTCCACTTCTCAGATAACAATCGAGTCAGTCTCAACTGAAACCTCGAAAATATGTCAAACGACATTCGAAAGCATAATTTGCTGATACGGTGATTCTGTACAGCCATTATGCGTTAGAAGAATAAACCATATCCCTGATGCCGTAGGCTCCACATGCTGCCGGGTTCACGCTCGGTCCTTCGTCAGCTGTTCGCACCATTTCCGACCTGCTGATACGCATCGGCTATCGTTTTTGTTGAAAACCATCACTACGGTCCTCGCCAGATGGGTTGGATCTCCCACAGAGTAAAAAGAAACTAATCGACCTCGTTAAATGCCCCTGAGCTTGCAAGAGAACATGATTGGTGTTGTGAAACGGGTTTCAGAGTGCAAGGAAGTTGAGATCCCATAGATCCGGTATTCTGTAGTTGAACGTGTCGAACATATTGTTGAAGTCGAGAGGCGAAAAGTCCATAGGGTTGTTGGTTAGCAGCGAGAGAGGATCAAACGACATATCAGGCGTAGAAGAGCCAAACTCGGGTGTGTGCGTAGAAGATGGGCCAACATCCGACCAGTCACTTTCGGGTTGGGCCAGGGAATCCTCGTAGGGCAGGCCTGAAATAACGTGATGAAATACCTTCACTGATCGGTGCGCAGCATGCTCGACACTTTTCAAAGGGTCGTCCCCATTCAATCGTGCTTTGGCAGAAGCCAGAGCCATGGCCAGAAATGCATAGGCTTTGCATCCGTTCCCTTTTGGAGTTAACCTACTGCCAAAATTCTCCCGAGTACGTTCAAGGACACGCACTAAAACTTCCTGCTGAGACCGTACTATGTCGTTAAGGGACCCGCCGTGTGTCGATGGCGCTGAGTTTGAAGCCGATTCTGTACTCTGTAGAGATAATTCCACGCAGAGAGTAATGGCAGCATGAAAACATTCATCGCGGAACATGCCGCCGCCCATCTGTCCCAGACAGGGTGTTCGAGACGATTGGAAGCTAGGGAGTGGCGACTCGAACTGAGTAAGCATCTCCAAGGATGACTCCAGGCAAACCTTTCGTGAGTAGGAGTATTTGGGCGACAAAGATATACTAAGCGAAAAAGGTCGGTGCAAGATGAGCAGCGACCTTTGGAAAAGAAATAGCATAAATGATCTCGCAAAAGATGGGGTCCCATCAGAAACAGGTGTAGGAAATGGAACCAAGGCCTCGTTCATGAACCGTATGAGATTTTCGCCAAGGCGCAATGCCTCATCATATGCCATTGTAAATCGTAAGCTATTCACGGCCTTGGCAATGCGCACCCGCAAAGGGAATGACTGAGCAAGCATAGTTTGAAAGCTGCATTGAGTCAAGACTGTCCTCTCCTTCGCCGCGGGAGCCTCCACCAAATCCTCAGTGAGGTCTGAATCATCCAAATTCGAAGGCAGATCGCAATCGTACTGATCGGTATCAATGGACGGTGGAATCCCTACGTCAATAGAGGCTTGCAGTTCCAGTTCCAGGATGGTTGCCCATAGCCGACGGCGCATTTCTGCCCAGAAGGGTGTCATTTTCCCAAATAGTGCGGGATCCCGGTGCATCCCCATTATCGTAGCCGTATGAATAAGTGAACCCGAGGTGAGCCATACGACATCGCCATCAACTGCAAGCGCTTGACGCGCAATCATCAGGAGGCACTGTATCTGCAGAATATCAAATTTCGCCGTGGCGCGCAAAAAGAGAGAACCAATCCATTTTTGAACTCCGAAAATCCAACCGACAGCGACATCGTGAAGTGTGTCCTTGCCGTTGACCGTAGTTGAAGAACTAATAAAACAGCTGGCCGTAGCCATTAAGGCCAGGAGCTTGGCGACGAAAACGGTGTCGGCGGCTTCAGGTGCCGCCCAATAAGCCTCGTATTCTTTAAGGAAGCTAGGAATGTGGAGAATCCTATACGTAGTTTCAAACGTGGATAGATAGAGATGCAATAGCTCATCTGCGATACTCCGTGGCGGCAGCATCTCCTTGAGTGAAGAAGGCGTCCCATCTTTCACTTGATCTCGGTGCTCTATCTCTTGGGACTTTAGTCTATCCCTTATCTTCTTCAGTTGCTGAAAATCTGAGCCTTCAGCCTTGAGATGCTTCTTCCGGCCTTGGAGGAAAGCTATCACGTCATTGAGCTAATTTTGTTAGCTGGCAATAACAATAAGACCCCTCCAGTTAGCCACTTACAAAAGTGAGTGTCAACTCTGTGCTGGAGCGTCCGCGATAACGTGTCCGGCCGTTTCTGCCTCGGAAGCATGCTCTGCCGCATAGGTTCATTACTTGGTCCGATATGGGATCTGGAAGCGTTCGCAGCCCCAGTTCCGGCATACAGTCATAGCCTGAGGTTTCTGGAAGTTGAATCGAATTGCTCTTAGTCAGTGCTAGCTCCAGTGTGTGCACGCGACTGCGCAGCTCATGGAGTTCATCCGGCCGGCCACGAGGCTTGGTGACGCGATGCTTGGAGTCAAACACATAGAGCCCGTTGCCTACCGCACTAGCTTCGTCGCTCATTGCATGCCTTCTCTCTGAGGATGTACTCGCGGCCATAGAGCTAGAAGTAGCGCTCTGAGCCGGTGTCGGTGCAGAGAAGACACATAAATCGGGCGTCTTTGACTTTATGCACTGCCCACAGGGAAGCGATCGGTCGCATTTCAATTTCCGGCGTCTGCAGATCGAGCAAGAGAGCGCTGGCCTGCGTCTCCTTGGAGCTGATGACTGGCCGTGGTCTTCATTCATGTCTGTTCAGGTAAGCCTAGTATCACGGAGGCAGATGGAAGCGGTTCAGCGAGATTGGAGGGACTCTCAGAGTGATGACTTCCGTCCAGCGCAGCTGGATTATGGTTTTCAGAGGGAAAGAGGAGATCATAAGATCTGGGATTTGTCAGATATTTATTCGACCGATAGGCAATCATCAAATAGTGGACGTGCTAAGAATCAATGAATACAGCGAAGACTCGGAGTTAAAGTTGCATCCGGCAACTCCGGCTCGGAGAAAAGATAAGTCTTATTTCGACAGGCTCATAGGCTAGTATGACAGGGACTAGTCCAAAACTACTTCCGTAAAGGGACTTTGTATACGGATGCATACAGGGTATTATTGCAAGCCCTATCCTCAATTCTTCGTGAAATTAGGCTCTAAGTCTAAACTCCGGTCATAGTTCATATCAGGGGATTTTTTGAGCCGAAACAAAGCTGGTATAGGTATTTTCGCAGCTTGAGTGTTGTTTTTTGGACAGGACACGCCTAACCAGAACTAGTTAGTTGAATGTCAGCTGACTCAAGCTACCTGCCACCGTAGTCTTAACCCATCGGACAAAAGATGAACCATCATGACATTCACCACAGAAATGGCCGATGGGACCAGCTCATCTTCTGACTCATGTTCAGGAAACATCCGGGATGCGGGGGACACGGTGACTATGTCCTATGGGCTCAGGCCCTCTTTTTTATCATAATTGCTTGAGTACTCTCACCCTATGGAGTAGGACGTGCGATTGTGTCCTCCTGGCTGACAGACACTTAACAATCTGGGCCTTGGCCAATCCTTCGGCATGTCTCACGCAAGATTCTCCTCGTTCGTCTCTCAGAATTCAGGTCAGAGTGACCAACTCTCTTCTCTCTCATAGAGTGAGATGTCCACCATATTTTTCGTCGGCGTGTTTCTTTTCGCCGACGAGAAGATCCCATTATCTTTGTCCTTGAAAAGAGCGTTGTACTTTACCATCATCGCGTCTAGCGTGATCACTTCAGTTCTTTACCCGCCCAATTCAGGCCTGACCATCGTCACCTATGCGAACGCGTTTCTCTCGGTTGCTTTTGCTCTTCGCGCCATTGAGCTGCTCGTTGTCAATCAGCCAGATCATTTAAAAAGACTAGTGAAAGTGCATGATTCCACTTCATCTTCGATATATCTCTGGGAGCCGATGCCACCAGCGTTGAGCTTACCACGGCTACTTTGGATTTGCGACCTGCTCCTCAACCCAAGAGGGATCGGGTGGGCACACGGGTCGAAGAAGTATCTGCCTGAGCTGGAGAAGCTGAGCGCCAAATCTAAAACACCAAACAGGAATGGGCCGCAGGCGAAGCAGAGAGATGATCCAGTTAACAATGGCGAGATATTTATCCTGAGGCATGCGTCTCAAAACCGCGTCTCATTTCTCGCCAAAGAGGCTATCAAGCTTTTCATCGCCTACTTTGCCTTTGATGTCTACAGGACATGGTTTGGGAGGAACTATACTCAGCTCTGCGCGAATTTTCAGGCCCTGGTCAACTCAGATAGACTCCAACATTTTGAATCCAATTACCTTGGCTTCCAATACCACATCTCCCCAGAGACAAGCGAAGAATTTGTCCGCCGATTTCTACTGCCTCCGGCATGCTGGGTAGCCTGCTACGGATTTATCGATGGCATCCGGGCCGCTATCGCCTTGCTCGCCGTAGGCGGACTGTACCTCGTTTCGCCGACACTGGCTGCAGAACCGTGGATGTACCCATCCATTTTCGGTTCGTGGCGGTATATTCTTTGGCCCCGACTGAAAGGTATTTACCCTACCATCCTGGGAATTAGAAATTCTGACAGTTCCCTTAGATATATGGGGCAAGTTATGGCATGACCTGTGCCGTCGTGCGTTGGTCAGCACGTCCACAGTTCTCATTCCGCAACGTACCCCAGCTTCTCTGCGCAGGTTTCTGGTGGGATCTCTTTCGTTCATACTTTCTGGCTTCGTACACTCCGCGGGGACGTATGCTGTTATCAGGGACGCCCATGCTGTTTTCATGATGATGGTCTTCTTCATTCTCTTGCCTTTGTTCATTGCTGCGCAGGAAGCAGTATCAACTCATACCCTTGAGCGCTTCCTACCCGCTTCGGCGCTTACAAGGGCCGGCATATGGAGCTTGGACGCGGCCTACATCATTTGGTGGGGATATCATACAGCACCGTGGTTTTTTAGGTATAGTATGATTCCGGAGTCGTTGATATCGATACCTGTGCCTGTCTGGTGGAGTTTTTGGCACACTTCATGATAGCCAGAATTTGTGCGTTGGATATGCCCCAACATGCAGAGTATAGGTATCTTTCATTTGCAAATACGTCGTCAATCGTATACAGTACATACAACTATGGCAGCTCCTCATACCATACATCCGAATCACCAACCCTCCACCCTCCTCATCCGCAAATGCATTCCCTCGACCGGCTTCGTGGTCACAGCACCAGAGATATGGATCTCCTGCTTGGGATCTTGCATGGCAAACTCGTACCTCCCCACAACCCCTGCAACCGCACACCTCAGTTCCGCACGCGCAAAGTCCTTCCCAATACAACTCCGCTGCCCGTGCAGGAACGTAATCTGCGCGTAGTTCGTCGCCGCTCCGCCGTGGTTGTTCACGCTCGCCTTCCCGGTTATAGGATCCGTATCGATCCACCGCTCAGGACGGAACGCGTCGCCGTTCGCCCCCCAAAACTCAGGTGCGCGGTTGATTGCGTACGGACATAACATGATCTTTGTTCCCTTGGGAACATGCTTTCCGGCCACGGTCGTGTCACGGACTGCTTCACGAATTGTGGAAGGCACCGTAGGGTAGAGGCGGAGTACTTCCTGGCAAACGCCATTAAGGAGGGGAAGAGATTCGAGGTCAGAATGTGTGACTGGATGGGTGGAATGGGGAATAGCGGCGCGGATTTCAGCGCGAAGACGGTCCTGGACTTCTGGGTGGAGGGTAAGAAGATAGCAGGTCCAGGTTAGGGCGCTGGCGGTTGTTTCATGCTACTGTTATTAGCGCTAGCACTAAAGTTCGGGATGGAAAGGACGTACACCAGCTGCAAGGAAGGTGAGCATTTGGTCAACTAGCTCGTCGTCCGTAAAGTCACCGCTAAGCATCATGGAGCCGAGAATGTCAGCCTCAAGTTCGGAGGCCGTGACCTTGGTGGCTGTGATGGCGGCTCTCTTTTCATGGACGATCTCCTTACAGAGATCACGAAGATAACCAACTTGCTCTTCAATCACCTGGTTCAGACGCCATGGGAGTTTCTTAGCGAACCACTGCGGTAGGAGGAAGTTAATCGCTAGGAAAGCGATTTTCTCTTTGGTCGGCTCTAGAATAGCGAGGAAGCTATCAGCGACCTTATTTTCAGCGTTCTGAAGAGACCGAAAATCTCGTCCCATGGCCGCGGGGCCAATAACATCCAAAGTAAGACGACTGCTCGATTAGCTGCTATCCAGTGTTTTACCTGAGGGTGAAATACCTCGCCCAAACACTCATTTCGACCTTGCCCCAGCCGCTATCCGGACTGGTCCCTTCCATCGGACACTGGCTGATTTGCTTGTCCAGCTCCACAAGAAGCTGGTTTGTCTTGTCCCACATTAGCGTGTAGAAGGCACGGACGTTCTTAATAGTGAAGGAGGGCGTCAGCGCACGGCGCTGCTTCTTGTGCGCCGCCCCTTCGGACAATATCAGACCAAACCCGATGATCCGGGCCAGGAACTCGCGCGCCCGCCAGGGCTTCTCGAAATCGTAGGTATTCGTACTCATGACATCAAGAAGCGCCTGGTGGTTCGTCGCCAGGAGCTGGGTTCGGTTCAAGAGATCCCGGAAGTAGATAAGACCATCATTAGGTACTGTTTTCATCCATAGCAAAGGAAGTCGACCGCGAGGGTTATCGAAGATGAACCGGAGCATGTTGAACCTCCCCTGGCGCGAGTCAGTATACCCATCATTGTTCACTGGTGTAGAGCATCTGCCAACACTTACGGGAGCTCGAGGAAGATGCCGCAGGGGATCGAGGAAGAATGGCCATATCCAGACATTGTAGATCGCCAGGATAAGCAAATTAGCAGCTGCTGAGCCGAGAACAACGGTCCGGAATGGGGTATCTGTGAAGACGGAGCGCTGGAGGATGAAGGCTTCCGCCAGCGTGACTGCGAGCATAGGAATCATGCGGTCGTTCATTTCAATCTGTTGACCGATGCCGTAGCCCGTGTCGAGGCAACCGAGGTTGATATATGCGTACTCTGAGTCAGTAAGTGTCCAGCGGGAACAGGCTGCCAGATAATGGTTGAATGATGTAAGATGCCAGCCCGTAGTTTGCGGAGTTGAGAGGAGATAAAGTTGAGCCCGTGCACTTCATGTGAAGCCGGCGTGCTTTCTGGAAGGCTAAAGTCACTGGACTCACTGGAGGCGATAATCCATCGCCAGTTCGCAAGTGTTTCCCAAAGCGGAAAACCCACCACAGCTTCCCCATATTTTCGCCTCAACAACAACCAGACCCTCACATCCCTGGGAACCCCATGCGAATGCCTCGGTTCGGTCGTCCGATGACGATCAAAGTCCAAGCTGGATATTTAATTATTGCGATCATGCAATCCGGTCATGCCACCTGAGTACTCTTTCTAGCTTTCGCGTCTGCCTTGCCTGCCTTGCCTGCCATGTCGCTGTCCTTCTCGCATCTCTCTCTTGTCCTTGGACAATGGCTGCAGCCTATCGTCGAGCAGTTTCCACCGTCAGTCCAGGATGTCGTGCTGCATCCCCTCGCTCCGAAAGCGCTCTTAGTTCTGCTGGCGTTCGCCTTCCTGCGCCAGACAAACCGCATACTGACCAATTGGTCAATGAACAATGGCGAACGCGACAGGTTTGACCATGAGCGCGAACTGATCCTTCTCACAGGCGGCTGCAGCGGCATTGGCAAGCAGATGGTCCTTGATCTAGCCAAGGCGAGCGTTCGCGTGGTGATTCTTGATATCCAGGAACCCACTTTTACGCTGCGTATGTGAAAAGAAAAAAGTTCAGAACTGCGATAACCTATTGACTGACTGGATGCAGCATCCGGCACCGCATTCTTCAAGGCCGACATCACTTCGTCCGCCAGCATCGCCGAAGTCGCAGAGAAGATCCGCGCAGAGCATGGCGATCCCACAGTTCTCATCAACAACGCGGGCGTCGGCCACGATGGCACGATTCTCCAGAAACCGGAGGCCAAGATCCGTCAGACCTTCGAGGTCAACACCGTCTCACATTTCCTCATGGTGCGTGAGTTCCTGCCGAGCATGATTGAGAAGAACCATGGGCATGTTATCACGATCGCCTCTATGGCCAGTTTCATTGGTCTCGGCGACATGGTGGAGTACAGCTGCACCAAAGCGAGCGCACTCGCTTTCCACGAAGGACTGCGCCAGGAACTGCGTCTATGGTACAAGGCACCGAAAGTTCGAACCACGTGCGTCATTATCCCATCCGTCCATCGTGCTACCTAAAGTCATTATACGAGCTAAACTGACTGTTCGCAGCGTCGTACACCCGCTCTGGGTTCGCACTCCCATGATCAAGGTCTTGACCGACGCGGGCTCGGAATTCAAGCAGCCGATTCTTACACCAGAAATGGTGTCCGAGGCGGTCGTGAAGCAGATTCTCGCCCAAAGCAGCGGCCAGATCATTTTACCTGGGTACTACACGCCGCTGAGTATGTTACGCGCATTGCCGAATTGGTTCCAGGAGTTTGCGCGGGGAGTGGGATCCAGGGATTTCATCAAGCTTAGAGAGTGGCAACAGAAGCAGCTCAAGACGCAGTAGATGCTGAAACGAATTTGTATGTATATTCATGTTCTATAATTTACAATGTAATGAGCTGCGGTTAGATTATCATGACATAATTGGTCGCGACTCCATATTACTTTTTTTAGCGCCGTCTGCTCTAATTCAAGCCGCTGCAAGGAAGGGTCGCAATGATGAGCGTTTCATTTACTTCGTCCGCCTCACTATCATAGACATACATATCCGAGTAAAGGTATACACGCCAAGCACATAAGCACATGACCTTCATCCCCAATCTCAGCCCGACTACATCTTCTCCAACAGCCCCCTAATAAACGACTTGGCCCTCGCCCCCTGCTGCGTCTCTCTCTTATCCCCTAAATATAAATTATAAACCGGCGCGACATGACCTTCTCCCTTGCCAACACAAAACTCCACATCTTCCTTAAATCCCTTGCGCAACTTCTCCACAAAGTCCTCAATGACCGGTAGAAGGATCTCGCGCTCACCGCCACAAACCAGAATCTTACGAACGGGGAACTTGGCAAACCATTCCACTGGCGCATCCGATAGGTCCGTATAGAAATCCTTCGGTGTTTTGCCGACATACCCGCTTCCCCAAAGCGGACCGACGGCGGGAGTGATCAAATCGCCGCGAGAGTCAATGATGCGGTCGCCGAGCTCGGGCTGCAATTGAGTCCACGGTGCAATCATGACGGCTCCAGCGAGGGCGGCGCCGCCGAGAGGGAGAGGGTCAATGGCGGGGTGGGTATGCGAAAGGTGCGACAGGACTCCGCCGACCAGATTCCCACCCGCCGAGTCGCCACCGAGCATGACATGCTCCGGAGAGTGGCGCTTCTCGACGAGGATGTACCGAAGAGCCTCCACGGCTTGTCGAAGCTGGGTGGGATAGGTAGCTACCGGAGCGAGAGTGTACGTCAAAGCAAACACAGCGAGCGATTGGCCATTACGCTCACAGTCGGCGACAATGCTGGCGAAGAACTTGAAATAGCCGATGTTTGCGGGGAGAGCAAAACCGCCGCCTGCCTCTGTTAGGACACCCGGAGGATTAATGAGCAAGTAATCGAGACGTACCGTGATACCAGACCAGGATGTTCTTTGCCTTGGGGTCACCAATCCAGTGGCCCATGGCGCCATGTTCCAGCTGGACGGTCAGGGGCTTCTGTCGCACAGAACGAATGTAGCGGTTGTACACGAGGTTGCTGGCGGGGAGAACATATCTGCCGTCGTCAATACATAAGAAGCACTGCACTGCGACACAAATCCATCACATACTGCATCTGGGCCGCGGACAGACGCGCCGTCAGTTTGCGGAAGACCGCGTAGCCAACATGCAGCAGCCAGTGCGAAGGATACTCAGGCGCGCGGATGGCGACTGTCAACAGCGCCCACACAAAGGTCAGCGCAACAGACGCCAACGCGGGGATGTAGTCGAGTTTCTGCGCAATCGTGAGCATCCTGCGCGGCCTGATCTATGTTTTTTTTTCTCTTTTTTTCTGATTTTTGCCCCTGTTTGTGGCTATATAGACGTTATGATCACGGCAAGTACGGTACCGAGCAACCTTGCAATAATCTCGCAGCCCCTGCCTAGGAAGGAGCGACATGCGTTCAACCTCGCTCTCATAAGTCGCAAGCGTTACTCCATCAAGAGCACAGTTCGAGTTTCGGACAGCATTCCCTCCAGAGTGTTGCCTGAGTCTGTGAGTCTGTAGTAGATGTTCGTGTTCCTCGGCTCGCGACGGTTTCCCAATCGGGCCAGCCTCGGCTGGGTCTTTCTCGATCCGCCTCCACAGTGAGATCGTCTTGCCTGGCTGCCTATATACTTTAAGTCCGTCCCAGATTGAGGATCGATAACCATTTCTTTTTTTCCCAAATCGCCTATTGTTGCAAGTCCAATTAAAAGATGACCGACTACGACGTGGTGATTGTTGGTGCCGGCATCTCCGGCATAAACTCGGCGTACCGACTGCAGACCCAACTGCCGCACCTGCGCTACACCATCCTCGAGGCCCGCGACAATCTAGGTGGCACTTGGGATCTCTTCAAGTATCCCGGCATCCGCTCTGACTCAGACCTATTCACCTTTGGCTTTGCCTGGCATCCGTGGGATCAGGACAACGCGATCGCAGAGGGTCCAGCCATTGTCAACTACCTGAAGCGCACGACCGCGCAGTATAGCATCGATCGCCACATTCAGTACGGCCAACGGCTGCGCGGTGCGGACTGGTCTTCAGTCGACCATACCTGGTCGCTGTCGGTAGAAAACACCGCCGACGAGCAGATGAAGACCCTTTCCGCCCGCTTCATCATTTTCGGCACTGGTTACTACGATTATCAGACCCCTCTCCAGACAGATATCCCGGGTCTAGATCAGTTCACCGGCCAGGTCGTCCACCCTCAGTTCTGGCCTGAGGATCTGGATTATTCTAATAAACGCATTGTCATTATTGGCAGTGGTGCCACGGCGGTCACTCTGCTCCCAAATCTGGTTGAGAAGGCACAGCACGTGACTATGCTGCAGCGAAGTCCAACGTACATTCTGGCCCTTCCGAACCGCAAGTCTCTTATGAGCTGGATACTCCCAGCTTTTATTGCTCGCCGTCTGATTCGGGTCAGCTGGATGCTCACGTCTCGAATTTTCTTCCTCTTTTGCCAGGCTTTCCCGCTGCTCGCGCGTTCCATTCTCCGCGTCCGAACCAAGACATTATTGCCCAAGGATGTCCCCTGGGATCCACATTTCAAGCCAAACTATAACCCATGGGACCAGCGTCTTTGTGTTTCGCCAGATGGAGATTTCTACAAGAGTCTACACACGGGCAAAGCCGCTGTAAAAACAGACACCATCAAGACCGTCACGCCAAAGGGCATTGAGCTCAATTCGGGCGAATTATTGGACGCGGACATGATCGTCCCAGCAACGGGTCTCCGTTTGAGAATCGCTGGCGGTGCCTCCATTAGCGTCGACGGTGCCCCGGTGCACCTCAACGACAAGTTCATTTGGCACGGCATGATGCTCCAGGACATGCCCAACGCTGCCTTTATCATTGGATATACAAACGCATCATGGACACTTGGCGCCGACGCCACAGCTCTAACCATCTGTCGGATTCTTAAGAATCTCGAAAAGCGCGGCTTTGCGGCCGTTGTGCCGCGCCTCTCGCCCTCGCTCGCCTCAACCATTCAACCCCGGCGGCTGCTCAATCTTTCGTCTACATACATCACAAAAGCAGAAAAGGACCTACCGCGGGCGGCAGACCGCGGGCCTTGGGTGCCTCGGGATAACTACTTCAGTGATCTGTGGTTCGCCAAATACGGCAATATTGACGACGGGATGGAGTTCTTGGGAGAGAAGAAGACTCTGTAATTGTAGATTTTCTCACCTTTATTTAGATATGAAGCACGTAATGACTGATACCAATAATGAGTTTTTGATATTTCCCCTCCAAGAGTCGTACGAAAACCGCGAAAACGGCATTGTGTGGTTGTAACAGTATCTTACCCTAGCTACCTCTATCCTACCACGACTTTTGAGTACAATCCGATTCTCAGCAAGACATTAAACCCTATTTTAAAATGAGCAAAGGTATTAGTTATCTATATCTCCGTATTCACATTGCAGTATAGGCATTCAGCGCCAACTGCCCTCCAAGATGCGCATACAGCACATTAGCCCCCTCCTGTATCTCCCCCTTTCTTACCATATCCATCATCCCATTCAGGCTCTTCCCTTCATACACAGGATCCGTAATGAAAGCCTCAGTCCTGGCCCCAAACTTGATCGCCTCAATGGTCGCCTCATCTGGAATCCCATACACACCAGCGTGGTACCGATCATCTAATATCACATCCTTTGCCGTGATATCCTCCTCGTCCAAACCTATTCTGACACCTGTGAATTTTGCAATGCGCAATATCTGCTCAAATGTCTGCTCCACCGTTGCTGACGCATCAATCCCAATGATCTTCCGCTTGCGGCTCCCGTTTACTTTCTGCGCGAGCTTGAAGCCCGCAATCATGCCCGCCATCGTACTCCCTGTTACCGCGCACACAATCACAGTGTCAAAGAATACACCGAGCTCCTTCTCCTGCATTTCAACCTCAAACGCCCACCTGGCAAACCCTAAGCCGCCCAATGGGTGATCTGATGCTCCCGCTGGGATGTAATATGGCTTTCCGCCCTTGGCTCTGATCTCCTCCTCCAAGTTCTTGAGGGTCGATTTATGCTCGATCCCGAAGCCGGACATATCTAGTCTCGTGTCTGCGCCCATCAGCCGCGAGAGCTGGATATTCCCCGCCTTGTCGTAGACGCCATTTTTGTCGTCCCAGTCGACCCATTTCTCCTGCACAAGAGCAACCTCGAGGCCGAGCTTACACGCGACAGCCGCGACTTGCCGCGTGTGGTTGCTTTGGAAGCCGCCGATCGACACCAACGTATCTGCCTTTTGAGCGAGGGCGTCGGAGGCGAGGTACTCAAGTTTCCGGGTCTTGTTGCCCCCGAAAGCGAGGCCGCTGTTGACATCTTCGCGTTTAGCATAGATGTTGACTTTTCCGCCCAGCGCGGCAGTGATGTTAGGTAGGTGTTGGATGGGTGAGGGGCCGAAGGTCAGGATTTCTCGAGGGATGGAAGCAAATGGCTCTGGTAGGGGAACGTCTTGTGTGGGCATTTTGATGGTGGTTATGATGTTGGTAGGGAAGTGGGAGTTTCGACAATCGGGGGTAGAGGGGTAGAAGTTAGATGAAGATGGAGATGCAGATATATAGCTAGGAGCTGTTTATCTGACTCAGATGTGAAGTAATAGCTTTATCAAATGATACGTCCTATTCAGTTGAATTACTTTAGTAGACTAGCTCGGTCATTGGCAAGAAGTATAAATGGGGTAGCTGTCGGATAACAGTATCGGGGAACGAGGGTCTGCTATACGCCATGCCCTGAGCCCCAGAGCCATCAGCCTATCTATCTCGGGAAAGCCACAAGGCGATTGGCGGAAGTTGTACTTATCTTATCGGAATATACCGACGGAAAACCTGAGTGTCTACTATCGCCAGATTGAGATCTACTATTTCCGATCACTGTGGGAAAACGGCTCGCATGTTGCCAACAAGAGTATAGGTATAGAAATGATCATGATCATGAAACTATTTGCATATGGGTGGTTGTGTAATTTAGAACATTTCAACTGTTCCTTGGTGTACGGTAAAAGTAGCCTGTCTCACGGCAGTCTAAACCAGCTCACGTTCACTATTTAGTGGGTGAACCCCAAACAATCAGCTGCTCATATATCACTACGATTGCGCAAGGAATATACAACATCTACACTCACGCAAGCTGCGAAATAGGCACCTTGCTCCACCAGAACTCCGTCTCCTCCCTCGCCCAGTCATCACTCACAAACTTTGCAGGAGGCGCAACACTCCCACCAATAAGCTCCTCATTGCCTTCGCCAAACACCAAAACCCCCGGAGAGGATGGCTTATACGGCTTCCACTCAGGCCGTGTTCCATACCGCCCTTTGATGGCATTTGGATCTCCGCGTGTGATGAAGCTGGTAATGTACGCATGCAAGGTCCCTGAAAGCTCCTTATGCGATTCGGAAAGACCCGTGATTTCGTCGTTGTATGTCTCGTAGTACATGTTGTCGCCATGGTTAGCGCGGCCAATTACTGTGCGCGGGAGGGCCCAATGGTAAAGGTATACCGATAGAGCTCCGGGGATAGAGGCGGCAAAGTGTGCTGTCTGCCGTGCGGGTGCAACGTAGGCGTAATGCCCGTACGCTGCCTCAATGCGTTTGTATTGCGGTCCTAGGTCAAACCCTGTTCTAGTCTCGACGTAGGGTGACGTTGGGTCGGTGCTGGGGTCTGGGTAGAGACGGTCAATTGTGTCCAGGTCCTCCTTCGTCAATTGCGGCAGTAGCTCCTGCCAGAATTTGCGGAACTGCGCAGGATTCGACATTGACTTGTCTACATACATGGTTCCCTCGTTCGAGTTGAAACCCGTCATGATGGGTACTTTGTGCCACAGACCGGCAGTCCATGCATCTAGCGGTTTTCGAGGGATGACATCCCCGTCGATGACAGGCTGGAACGCCCAGCGCAGGGAGGGATTGTATTTGTCAAAGACGGCTATTTGAGCATTGGTAATCAAGGAACTTGGTAGAGAGCGCAGAAAGGGGAAGATTTCAGATTCGGCCAGGGTCGATGGGCATCCAACTTCTTGGAGAAAGTCGCGGAATTGCTGTTCATGGATTTCGGCATTGTACGGACGGACGGCGCGCGATGTTGGCGAACCGGATTCTAGGATAACACGGTGGAAAAACGGAGATTTGCGGCCATCATAGTTGAGCAGATGATGTCCAATCTACCTTCTATCAGTGTTGTTCGAGCTCAAAACATGGGTGGTACCGTACCGAATGAGCACCAGCAGAAAGACCAAACAGCGTGACGGTCCCAGGATCCCCTCCAAACAGGGCAATATTTTCCTGCACCCATTGAAACAGGAATAACTGATCGCGCAACCCGAGATTTAACAGCCCCTCCTTCTTCGAAACACTAGACGGCAGAAATCCTAACGCCCCGAGACGGTAGCCGAAAGTTACTGCGATAAACGGTTCCTCCGACCAAGCCACCATTGACGCAGTCTTATGCATCGCTGCTGAACCCCGATTGTATGCGCCACCGTGTACGTAAATAGCCACTGGAAGCTTCTCAGCGAAGTTTGACTTCGACGGCCGGAAAATGTTCACGCTTAGGCAGTCTTCGCTCTGTTCAAGTGCCGGGCCTCCCGGTAGCAGGGCCTTTCCTGGAGCGGCGGGACCATAATTGGAAGCGTCAATAGTTTCAGTTGAAATGGGGAGCCTTTCAGCAGGTCTGAAGCGCAAGTCGCCAACAGGAGGGCGAGCATAGGGAATACCTAAAAAGGCGTCGACAGGCTGTGGGAATTTGTCTTCGAGCTGGACTCCGACGACTTTGCCCTGGGGAAGCGTGACTGAAGGCCGTGCCATAGTGAATAGTCAATAGGAATCCCTCTAAGCAGGAAAAAGCGACAAGGACAGCAAGCTCTACTTATCCTCCAATAGAGCGCTGACGTGCTCGGAAAGCGTGTTGGAATTTTGAGAGTTGGAGTAACAGCACCCCCGCAATATCGGAAAACAATCGCATGGATTTATGATTTATCAGTGCTCGGCTTTGATACCGACGATGGCATATCTCGTCCTGTCGGCCAGTTATCTGGGTTTATCAGGGATGCTGGAGATATCGGATAGTACTCGCCCACCCATATATAGGGACTGCCCGGTCATGTTTCCGTTTCAAAACCAATTACTCAATCATGGATGAAAAGGCTCCCCCCAGCGGCAGTTACCCGGAGAAAGACGTCCAAGTCGGGACTGTCACCGTCAGTGACCTCGATGAAGGCGGGCTCTTTCTGAGACAACACAATATCACAAACAATGATCTAGAGGGCTTCCTTGCCGATGAGGCTCGCAACAAAGCCCTTGTGCGCAAGGTCGACCTCATCCTCCTACCGCTCCTCGCAGGGACATATATGCTGCAATATATAGACAAGACGGCCCTGGCTTATTCGGCCGTCTTCGACCTGCTGCCATCGACCAACATGACCAGCGAGCAGTACAGCTGGCTTGCCTCAATCTTCTACTTCGCGTACCTCGTCGCAGAGTATCCATGGACAATCCTGGCCCAGAGAACGGCCATGGCCAAGGTAGTTTCGGGCAACGTCATTGCCTGGGGCTCAATCCTTATGATCACAGCAGCTTGTAAGAACTTTGCAGGCATAGCAACTTGCCGCTTCTTCCTCGGTATTTTCGAAGCGCCCATTACAAACTGCTTCATGATGATTGTGGGGATGTGGTATACCCGACGTGAGCAGCCCTTCCGCGCTGGGATCTTCTATTCCTGTAACGGAATGGGCGCTATAGTCGGCGGAATCCTGACTTACGGCATTGGCCAAATCAAGACCATCGCCGTCTGGCGCGCCATATTCCTCATCCTCGGTGGTATCACCGTTGCATGGGGCCTTGTCTTGCTCTTTTGCTTGCCTGACGATATCCTCTCCGCGAAGCGTTTCACTGTCGAAGAGAAAGCACTTCTCGTTGCCAGAGGAAGACTCGCGCGCACAGGGATTCTCAGCCACCAGATCAAATGGTACCAAATTCGCGAAGCCCTGCTCGACCCGCAAGTCTGGATCTTATTCCTATTCATGCTGCTAAACGAAACCATCAACGGCGGGCTCGCCAACTTCAGCAAGCTTATCATCAAGGGTCTCACGGATGACAGTCTCAGGACCGTGGCCTTGGGCATACCATTCGGCGCCTTCCAGCTCCTTTGGGTCTTGTCAGGGACGTTCATTGCGTCGAAAATTCCAAATACTCGCACAATCGTGATGTTTGTGTATTTGGTCCCCTCTCTTGTTGGCATCATCATGCTGTGGAAGCTCTCCCACGAAACCCAGGAAATCGCAGTGTTGTTCGGGTACTACATCTCGGGTGGCTATGTGTGTAGTTTGGTCCTTGCCTTGCAGATGCCAGCCACCAACCTGGGCGGATACACGAAACGCGCGACTAGTGTTGCCTTGGTATTTCTGGCGTACTGTGCCGGCAACGTCATCGGACCGCATGCCTTTCTCGCGGCGGAAGCACCCGTCTATCAGACAGGATGCAAGCTTATCATATCATGTCTAGCTGCGCAGGCGGCCCTGTCTATTTGTCTGCGGCTTCTTTTGATTCGGAGGAACAAGCAGAGGGACGCTGCTACCACTGATGCGCCGGTGTCAGAAGAGGAAGAATTGGCGGATTTGACTGATTTTGAGGTTAGTTTCTATTTTATTTCTCTTGCTGATGGAGGACTAACAGAAGGTACTAACAGAATCCTCGATTCCGATACGTGCTTTGATGTTGGGTAACTGGTTAAGATATTCATCTACTGCTGCGTGATTAGCAGGTATAACGAGACCTCGATCTGAGTTCAAGCCTTGTAATATACGTCCGGCATGTTTCGCCCTTTCATAAGCTTCTCACGGCAAATAAATATTTATTTCACCCAGCTCTTGATCATCCTTTCATTCTGTCCATGGGTTGAGTCGCCCCGAACATATATATGTCTTATGCGCCAACGCTGGCTTCGCACTGAGGAAATATTGCGTGCAGGCTTCTCTGCTCGAACAATACATAGCAAGTAGCCGGCGTTATACAGTATTCATAGTTAGGTTTCCACCAGGAGAAACTATAAACTTGAATACAATCTCCACTGATGGACTAGGCAGGTGTGGACCTTATCAGAGGACTAAAGTCCGCGAGAACCGTACGCGTCCATGTACGGCATTTGCCAGAGGTCAGGAAAGGGGGGTGACTCTGGTATCAAGCCTGGCATAGATCCAAAGGTCATGAATGTCTGAAGAAAGCTAGTGTCCCCAACTCCATTGATTCCAATATCATCTGCCATGGCCTGATTTGTTGGTGCTTGTTGTTGAATAACGAACTCGTCCTGGCCTTCTGGATTTGGTGCATTGTGGGCTGCGAAATGGAATGACGGAGCGTTGACCCCATGTCCTGGCTGTGTTCTATCCAAGGCATGCTGTCCACCATGGGAATGCGGATGAGGATTCTTCCGCCACATCTCAAGGTACTCTGTATCGCACAACTTCTCAACGACAGCCTCACATTGTCCCAGGCAGATATCGGCGAGATCCCAGTTGACCTCGTTCTTCATGCGGCGCAGAAAGTCAATCAGTTTCTTTGCGCTGGCTATGCATTCTTGCGCAGTGTCTGCATTTTCAGCTTCCAGTGCGCAGCGGAGCGTTAATGTCGCCGCTGAGGTAAAGTGATAGGCTGTATACGGTAGCCAGAAAGCATGCAATTCATCCCTAGCGAGATTAACTGTAAAGTCAATCACAGTTCTTGCGGCCTTCCGACATCTAGATCGGTAGTATAATTTATCTTCCTCCGCGGGAGACTCATTCGATCGGTGAATCTCCAGCAGCGCAATCCTAGAAAGACACAGTTTCACAGCTAAGAATGCGAGCTGAAGATTTAGTGCTCCTGCTGCTTTCCGCTCGAAGACTGGAGAGCTGGGACGAAGCCATGACGGAAGGCCTTCTTCCCATTCGTTGAGTGCCGTTTCGTGGCGTCGGAGTGCCCTGAACGATGCCTCTAGGGGCTGAACCTCCAGGACGTAGATTAGAGGAAGAATTTGTCCGAGGAGAGTGGTTAGAGAACAAAGAGCAATGAAAGAGTGGGCTCCTTGGACTCGAGCGTCGGGTGGAAAGTCGTCGCCAGGTGTAATGCTCACCATAAGCGAGTCTGAGTCCGGCAACGGCACATCCCAAACGGACTTGTGGATATGGGGCGGGGTACCATGCGAGAGGCTCGCCCTGTATAATCAGAATCCTTTCACGACTATACCACTATCAAGCGTCAAAGGACATACCATTGATCATGTATCAGAATACCCCACCAAGTCCGAATTCGTAAGCTCTTCTGACGTGGATCCACGCCCCAGGTGGAAGGATTACGGTTTAATCCTAAGCTCTGCGATAGTGCGACAACACGGCCGACATTAACCGCGTTGTAAGTAATAGAGGTAATTGGACGTCCCAGAAGATCCAGTATGCAAGCCAAGATTGTCGAGAAGTTTGGGCTCAGAAAATCATCATTCATCGCACTAACTGTCAGATTCCACATGTATCTTATGTCTGGAACCGGACGGTTAGTGGCTGCAATTTTCGGTGATAATGTCCAGAGTAGCAGCGAGCACGCGTATATTTCACACGCAAGGGCATACGGGAGGCCATCTTGCTGGTAGGCCCTTAAGACCGTCTGCTCATCTAGAATCGGGAATGGTGGATGGATGTTGTTAAAGTAGCTAAAGGAGAATGGTTAGATGCGCTTTATTAATGGGGAATTGACATATCACAAACACGCTGCATAGCTCAGGCCCCAGCGGCTCGACAACTTTCTCCATGGCTTCAAACTGCCTGAATCCTGCCGTACCATTTCCAGAAGGTGCAATATCTCTTTGTCTTGGGACTTTCATGTATATGACCGGGTTGCGGGTATCGTCGGAGTAAACACTATACGGGTTGGGCCTGGCATAGGAAACTGCCGAATTTGGGATGGATGACATACATCGCTCTAGGACCTGAGCGTCCCGAGCCATTGCTGGCCCCACTATGTGGCCAGATTGATTGGACGCATCGTTCTGAGAGAATACAGGGGTCGCTGTAGACCGATCTCTAGCGCTGGGGTGTTGATGGGTGCTCTCAGCGTAGCTGGCAGTTTCCGTCGTGGGCGGCGGAGAGGGCCTCTGTTGCGGTTCTTGGTGATCCTGGGGTGCATTATCAACTGCCAGACGTCTCCTCTTTGCAGGCCCAGGCCCGCTGCTAGCCCTAGAGCATGTTGCGCCGTGCATGCGACACAAAAGACATGGTTGATCGGCGACCTCCTGGGTGCATCGACTTCTCCGTTTACGACAGAAGTCGCAGGCGGGGACCTTATGGGAGCGATAAGGGCGAGCGAAAGATGGAGAAATTGGAGTGGTTGGATCCGTCGTTCCCTCGATGTTGTTGGGCATTACGAGGGAGGTTGGGAGGTTGAGCTACCGAGAGCCTGGAGCGAATGTGGTCCACACCGTCCACGGTCGTTTGGCCGTCGGAAAGCGAGCCAACTCCGCTAGCGCTTGGACATAACAAGTATAGACTCGTATAGACTCAATGGGAACTGCTGTGGGCGTCAATTGCGAGACAGGACCAACAGCAGGGGGAATGGCCCACGGCGCTCAATTTGGTGATTGGCAGAATTAAGATGTAATTTGATTGCCATAGATGTCGAGTTGCTGAAGTGACACAGGAAAAAGCTGAGCGAGACGCGGTATCGAGCTGCCACGTGACCAAATTTTTAGTGGATATAAACATACCGAAGAGTATATATATCAACACAGGACAAGATTTTAAGGAAGCACTATGTGCTTAATAGTTCAATACAACTACGCCAATGACTACGCCAGTGTCAGGATGATGACAGAAAGCCTTTGACTAACTACTGGGTAGTGAAATATTAGTACATAAATCGCATCAGGTCTCATGTATCATATTCATAGCAACATGACATGAACATCACGACAATTAAGATATATTTAGGCTTTCGCCTCCTCATCCTGCTTCAATCCAGAGCCCTGATACTTCGACTGAGCAAGAGTGTTGAGCTCATCTTCCTGTTTATCCAGCTTGTAGTTGGTTGCCCAGAAGCCAATGCCGCCAACGAAGGCCAAGATGGCAACGACAGCATAGTTCCAAACAAGGAGCGGGTCTTCCGAAAGACCAACAAAGGCCTGACCGATGGCGGAAGAGAAAGCGTTCATGAAAAGTGAGACGGCCTGGACCAAACTGCGCATATTCTTGGGCGCCTTGGTGAAGGCGTACTCAAGGGACGTAACCGACGCCAGAATCTCGGAGATACCACCGAGAATGTAGGTGAGAGCCTGCACCCAAACAGATATGGGTGCGTGCAGGCCTTGCTCCAGACAACTGTTGGCTTCTTTACCGCAAGGGCCTTTCTTGTAGATATAGTGCTGGGTGACGGTAGCCACGATCATACCGGAACCGGCCACGAAGAAACCTGCTGTAATACGCTTGAGCGGTGTGAATTTGATTCCAATACGGCGGAGGAAAGGATATAGCAAGCGGTCGAAGATGGGGATGAAAATTATCAGGGCGAGCGGGTTGAAGTTGTTGATGATGTCGTTGGGGACGCCGCCAAGTCGCATTGTGGCGGCCTGGGAGGTAAGATTGTTAAGCATTTGGTTGTAGGCGAGCCAGTAAAGGGGATACCAGAGGAACACCCGGCACGCTTTGAGACCGCGGGCCACTTCATCAACCCACTCGTCATCGAACGTCATCCAGGTAGGACGGTTTGCTCCCATGGTACTGGGCTTGACGGTGTTCCAGAAGTGGGTTTCGTTTTTCTTGATTCTACTCGTTGTCAGACCTTCGTATGGAAATGAGTCCAGGTGGAGAAATACCTCTTGAATGGAATACCAGCCACTTTGACCGTGGTAACGGACCAATGGTGCCTGATAGCTTCCCTGATCAGACGATATGCCTGGGTATACACAGAGCCAGTCGGGGGAACCAGGTTGTATTTGTTGCGGCAGAGGAACAGCACAAGAGGAGAGAAGCAGAACATGATCGTGGGCAGCAAGAATGACAGCCAGAACCCAACGTATCGCTCGGCATAGACCATGCTGATCTGTCCAGTAAGCGAGCCGACGTTGATACACAGGTAGAAGTAAAGATAGACACGAGCAACAGTAGCAGCGGGGTCAATGATGATGCGCTCCCCTGAGGATAGGGTCTTAATGTAGGGCCGCTCATCGGGGTATTGTTCCGCAATCAAGGCCGAGATGTTGGACTTGAAACCACCGGTACCCATACCCATGATGATCAGACCGATCGCAAAACAGCCAATAGCGCCATTGGGGTTCGCGATCACAGGGGGAATGGCGGAGATGATGAGGATAACGTGACCAACTAGAGCACAACCGATCGAGAACATGATCGTTCGGAAACGACCCCAGTACTGATCTGCCAAGAAGGCACCGGCGAGCGGCATAATGTAGGACCAGAAAGAATTGACTGACACATTAGTCAAGGGATAAAAAACCACGTGTTGTCCACGTGGACGCGCGGGACTTACACAAAGTCAAACCGGTCGAAGCCTGCTGGCCCATATCCAAGGCGCCAGGAACCTCGGAGCCGCCAGAGATGGCACCGGTGGTAGAGCCCGGGGGCAGAGGCTGTTGGATGAAGTTGACGACTGCACAATGTCAGCAAATAGCAAAGGGCAGTCTTTCCGGTCGGCTTCGCGTACAAACAGCGGTGGTTCCATAGTAGGAGAAACGCTCGCACAGCTCGACGAAAGCCACAGAGAAGGTGATCCAGTTCATCGGCCCAGCGACGCGGCGGAGGGTTTGCATCTCCTCGTGCGTAGGGTGGAGCTTGTTCAGAGCCTGGTCCTCCTCGCTGCCGGCTGGATATTCCTTGGTCGCGGGGATTTCCTCGATACTAGACTCCCTGGCGATGGCATCCTTCTCCAACTTGATATCTTTACCCAAGGGCAGCTGAGTGAGATGAGCATTCTGCTGAGCGGCGACGGCGTCGCCGATCTCAACGGAATCGGCTGGGTTCATGGCGACAATCTGTTCTGGGAGGTTGGGTGACAAGATTGCATAGAGGACGTCCCACGAAGAGAGGAGAGAAAGATCGAGGTTGGCGGGGACGCAATGCAGCTTTTAAGGTAGGAGCCGGGGCTGGAGTATGTACTAGTGTGCCACAGCGAGAATTCTAAAACAACCGCCTCGGGACGAATCACAACCAGAGGAGCTGGTTATCGCGTGCCCGCAAGCGAATCGGTAGGGGCGGCCGTGGCGAGCGGATTTAGTGTCGACTCTGTCAAGCAGTCTAAGATAACAACAGCATAAGTTCCGATGGCACCATCCCGGGGCAACCAACCGAATTGGTGCGCAATCTCGCTCCGTATCAATGCCCAGCCAGAGGACCGGCTGTAACCGACCACCAGACGATGCCAATGGTGCACTAAGCGACATCTAGGTTGATTCTGGAAGGTCGTTATGGGCTGGGGCGGGCTTGGGCGGGCTTAGTAGGTACCTGCTTGAGAGGCTTCGGTTTCTTTGCAATCTTGAATCCTGGGCGGAGATTCCCTCGATAAGACCGTTTCCCTCGAAAGCCACTAGCCTTGGCGCTGCCTGCCATGTAACATCATGTCTTGGCGGACCAATCAACCTCGGAAGATTTGGATGCGACACTGCAGGATCGTTCAGGTGAGAGCTGGAGAAAGCTGGAGACTGGAGGCTTCATATGGTTATCAACTCCCATGAGCTAAGACCATGCTCTTTGTCCTGGGTTTTGGTAATAAGGTAATATCATGTCGCAGCGTGTCGCGGCAAACGTCTGGACCAGGGCCCAATCCTGCCAAGATCAGGGTATTTCTGTTTGATAATGGGAACTGCCATTATTTCGTTTATTTCGTTTATTTTGTTGGCGACGAAGGATTGTATCACGGGAATCTCCTCATCGGTAGCGAATATTGCCAAGTAGCATTCGCGGATGGACTCGAGACTCGAGACTCGAGATACGAGATGGCACCATTCATCCTGGTCCTGGATCGAACCCATCCTGATAATGAGTGTTGTACAACATATTCTTTGAAGCGAGCTATCTGGTCAGTCCCGACTGGCTGGCCAACGGTTCTGGCTATCCACATCGAGCAAAACGTGGACGTGAGTATGAACGCGGGCCCGACAAGCAACACAATTTGGACCCCAGGATGTAGATAAGACTCTTGGCCAGATTATGGGCCAGCACGAGCCTCGAGGTATGATTGTAGAGTTCCATCTGGTGGAGTCTGGGGTGGCCGAAGGCCTGACGGTAGAGGCCAGAGGCTCGCTGATCCCTGCCTGTCTCTATCTGGTCGTGGGTCGACCTCCCGAGGTCCCTGCTTGCGAGCCACGAGGCAGTCTCCTCAGTTTACTCTGAGGATCAAGTGTGTAGCTCCCACTCACCCTTCCAGACTGACTTGGCTGGGCTGATATGCATCTGTTCTGATGTTGTCCTACCCTCAGAGAATGCCTCATGAGTTCGCAGGCTGACTGCAACTGCTGATTCCAGGACACTGTGGTGCCTTGACGCTGCTTCCAAAAATCTCGTCTCCTGGACGATTTTGTTCGAAATACTTCACGAATCTTGTGCTGATCTCTCTATATGAAGCAGGGTGGATCGAGATAACCTACCTTCTCACGACCCCGTCGGAGCTGACAGACGATCATGAGCTTATCCCGCCGATCGAAGACGAATATCGCAGCACTTTTGCGCCTTGTACATTCTTCCGTTCACCGATCACTCTAAAGAATGGAGGCTCACATTGCTCTGGTCTCGATCTTGTCCTGCTCGCGGTTGACCTGACCTCGGCTGATCCATAGCGTTGCCCGTCCTTTCTAGATATACGCCGCTGCCATAAGAGTATCCATGGAAGGCCGTCGTCGTGCGACTCCGAGGATGCTCGATGTCGTCCAGGGAGGCTGTCTTTGCTGGACTCTGTGGCACATCCTTCAGCATTTCCGTTGTTATAAACCATAGCGTCGACAGCCAGGAGAAGCTTTCAGAACCCCTATGTTCTTTATCTCCAGCCTTCTGCATCGGGCTGGTGGGGACGCGTCCACTGGCCATGCTTCGCACCCGCTGTCCAGCTCTGTATATAATCTTGGAACGAGCAAGCAACTAGAATTGCTCAATGTATGGCCGCAGTGTGAAGGATAAGTAAGGTCCCGATTATGGTCTCCGCAACATGTTTTCCAGCGAATTGACGTAGGTCATACATATTTGCTTGACCAAACGACGTTTTCTCATCATATATGTATGGAGGTGGACGGTATGAAGCGAAAGGTTTACCGGTGCAGATCGCTATCACGTTTCTATGCAGTTAGCTTAGGCTGGAGAAGTGAGGCAGAACGTATCACTTGAGGTTGAATCACCTGGCACTCCCGGACCCCTCCTTCCCCAACACCAGCAATCACTGAGCATCCTCCATCTCGTCTTTGATCGAACCCATAGTTGCTATAACAAGCGAAATCTATACGAGTCTATATATCATTTCACTGAAGCGAGGATGGCTTTCTTCTCGCTCTATATCCAGTTCTTTATCCTTGGAGTCGTGACTTTCTGGGTAACACACGGACCCCGCCCTCTTCAACAAACCTTGGCAGCTGGCGACCTTGATAGTTGGCTCTCCAGTGAGGCCAACATTGCTCGCACCGCTCTTCTTGACTTGATCGGCGACAAGGGCAGATGGGCCGAGGGGGCCGCTGCGGGTGTGTTGGTTGCAAGCCCAAGTCGGTCGAACCCTGACTGTAAGTCGACCCAGGATTCATGAGCATATAGACCAGTTTCTGATTGCTGATCCACGAAGATTTCTACACATGGACGCGAGATTCGAGTCTGGTATTCAAAACGCTGGTGGAGATGTTCAGGGCGGGTGACTCTGATCTTTTACCTATTGTCCAAGACTGGATATCATCTCAGGCTCGCATACAAGGGTTGGAGAATCCGAGCGGAGGACTGGCAGATGGACAAGGCCTGGGCGAGGCCAAATTCACGGCCGAGGAGACGGCATTTGCAGGCTCATGGGGTCGACCCCAACGGGACGGACCGGCTTTGCGAGCAACTACAATGATTGAGTTCGGATGGTGGCTATTGGTACGGACGGTGCTCTTCAGGGTGCCAATGTGACTGACGCCTGGCAGAGCCAGGGATATCACCAGCTGGCTGCAAATACCGTGTGGCCCGTGGTGCACAATGATATCTCTTACTTGACTGAGTACTGGAATCAGTCTGGATTCGGTGAGTTTCGGTCTGACCGATTTAAGTAATATTCTTACCTGGGTAGACTTGTGGGAAGATCTTTACGGACGCTCCTTCTTTACCCTAGCAGTCACTTATCGTGCCCTGACAGAGGCAAGTTTGTTTGCTCGGAGTATAGGGTCTTCATGTGCGGACTGCGAGTCTCAGGCACCACAAGTCTTGTGTTTGTTGCAATCGTTTTGGACAGGAAGGTTTATTCGCAGCAACTTGGATACCGGAAGAACCGGAAAGGACGCTAGCACCTTGTTGGGGGTCATTCACACATTCAGTCCTCGCTCGGAATGTGACGATGCCACTTTCCAGCCATGCTCTGCCCGGGCTTTGGCTAATCATTACAGAGTGGTTGACGCGTTTCGCGATCTATATGATATCAACGCAGACCGTAGCCAGGATCAGGCTATTGCCATTGGTCGCTATCCTGAGGACCAGTATTTTGGAGGAAATCCTTGGTTTCTTTGCACGATAGCTGCAGCCGAACAGCTCTACAGTGCGATATACCAATGGAATCATCTTGGATCTATAACAATCACAGCAGTATCTCTTCCATTCTTTCAGATATTGCACCCGACTGCCGTACCAGGGACTTATTCGTCGTCAACCGAAATATATCACCAACTGATCGATGCCGTTCGGACGTACGCCGACGGTTTCATGCGAATTGTGGTAGGTCTTCTAACAGCTGAAGTTTTGGATCATGGAATACAATGCTGATCAATGTAGCAAACATACGCTTCTCATAATGGATCGCTCGCCGAGCAATTCTCCAGATACGACGGCTCTCATCTTTCCGCAAACGACCTCGCTTGGTCTTACGCTTCCCTATTGACTGCGCACCGTCGTCGAAATGCAATCGCCCCATCACCATGGGGAAATCCTGGGCAACCCAGCATCCCTTCCTCTTGTGAACCTACCAGTGCGTCAGGTACATACAGTCTCGCCACGATCACCACTTGGCCACCTATGAATGGGTTACCAACCACAACATCCGCACCATGCCAGGTGCCGGCCCTAGTTTCCGTAACGTTTGAGCTCACTACCTCAACAGTCTGGGGAGAGGAAATACGATTGGTTGGTTCAAGTGGGGAGCTTGGATACTGGGTGTCTGAAAGGGGGATAACTTTCAGCACTGACCGCTACTCATCCTCACAGCCCATATGGTGGGCGACAGTCTGGCTGCCGGCAGGACAGACAGTTGAGTACAAGTATATTCGGGTAAGAGAGGGATATGTCGTGTGGGAGGGAGATTCGAATCGGCTATTGACTATTCCGGCTGTTTGCGGGGTAAAGTCAATTTATAGAAGGGAGAGCTGGCGATGAGTCTATCCTCGTTCGTACGTATCTGAGTATCCACTAAGTATCAAATTCTCCATTGACAGTATTGAATAGCAATAATACTCCCATGTTGTTCACTTGCTGGTGTACTGGTAACCTCCTTGGCTGGACAATAAGACCTTGGCAGGCCTCCATTTCAGGCGCCATGATTCAGGGCAAGGCTCATCCGTCCTTTTCAGGCACAGTTACGGCAACGACCTTTGCCGAGCTTTATCAAGTATTGGTCAAACAGCCGAGCTCACAGTTACCTCCGTCCCTGCAGTTGGAACAGAGTGGAGGTTGACAGATCGCGTCATCAGGCCCGATCAATTCGCAACTGCCGATCTCCCTAGCCAAGCGCAGCGAATACGGTGACGTTATCCGGACTGTCGACTGTGCATAAAGCCGAACTCTCGCTCCGGGGTACTTCGATTGCTAGCGGTACGGTTTGATTGAGGTATTATGAAGCTCAGCAGTTTTGTTGCCCTTGCAGGGATATCGGCCCTCTCCGAGGCCAGCCCTAGGCCTAGGCCCAACTTTCTTTTCGTCTTTACTGATGATCAAGACCTGACAATGAACTCTGTGGAATATATGCCGCATGTCGCAGGTCGCATCCGGGATAAGGGACTTGATTTCACAAACCACTTTGTAACGACAGCGCTTTGCTGTCCGTCGCGAGTCAGCCTCTGGACCGGTCGCCAGGCGCACAACACGAACGTCACATGGGTCGCTCCGCCATACGGTAAGTTGTATATGTTGATTCAGACATCAGAACTGACAAAGCAAGGCGGTTATCCGAAGTTTGTGTCACAGGGTTTCAACGAGGACTGGTTTCCCCTGTGGTTGCAGGATGCCGGATACAATACCTACTATGTCGGGAAGCTATTCAATGCGCACAGCGTGACAACTTACAATAATCCGTTTGTCAAAGGCTTCAATGGCTCGGAGTTCTTGCTGGATCCATTCACATACTCCTACTGGAACTCCAGTTATCAGCGTAATCATGAGGCCCCAAAGAGCTATGCGGGCCAGTACACGACGGACGTCACCGAAGAAAAGGCTCTCGGCTTTTTGGACGATGCTCTAAAAGACAAGGAACGACCTTTTTTTCTGACTGTGGCCCCTATTGCACCACATTTTGAGCAAGACCCCAGTCATGCTTCAGACACTCCCCCACAAGCTCCGATCCCTGCTCCTCGTCATGCTCACCTCTTTCCTGATGCCAGAGTTCCGCGTGTGCCTTCTTTCAATCCACTCAACGTATGTCCACGAACCCAGGGTTAGGTTTGGGCTAATAAGATGCAGCAAACTGGTCCGAGCTGGATTAAAGACCTGAAGCACCAGAACCAATCGGTGGTAGACTATGAAGACTTTTTCTACCGCCAGCGTCTCCGCGCCCTGCAAAGTGTCGACGAGATGGTAGACAAACTGCTCGATCGCCTAGAGCGCAGTGGTCAACTTAACAACACCTATGTGATCTACAGTTCGGACAACGGGTTCCATATCGGCCACCACCGGCTTCCACCTGGAAAGTCGACATCCTACGAGGAGGATATCCGTGTACCATTTTTCATCCGCGGACCAGGGATCAAGCCCGGAGAGAAGGTAACTCAGGTTACCACGCACATTGATTTTGCTCCCACCATCTTTGAGTTGCTCGGTTTGCCGCCTCGCAGTGACTTTGACGGCACTCCGATGCGTATCTTGAAGGATAGCGCCGCCGTTCCCCATGAGCACGTCATAGTGGAGTATTGGGGTCAAGCAGTTCTTGAAGGTGACTACGCAAACATATGTACGTTTCTAGCCGAATCACTATTGCGCATACAGGTAGCTGATGATGCCACAGCCCCGACGAACTCAGATCGCATGCCAAACACCACATATAAATCCGTCCGCCTCCTGAGCGAGAAGTACAATCTCTTCTATGCTGTCTGGTGCACTGGTGACCACGAGCTCTTTGATCTAAATGTACATCGTCTTCCCATTCTCGTCAAGCTGCGGAAAAAGCAAATAGCTGACGGTTAAAACAGACGGACCCCTACCAGATGCACAACATCTATACTACCGCCTCCCGAGCCTTCAAGAACAGGCTAGACGCCCTCCTTCTCGTCCTGAAGTCCTGCGCCGGAAGCACATGCATCAAGCCCTGGGCCGAACTTCACCCTGACGGGTCGGTTCAAAGCCTTTCTGACGCTTTGGACTCGCGATATGATGGCTTCTATGCCCAGCTTCCAAAGGTCGAGTATGAGGCTTGCGTAGACGGGTATCTTATTGCTGCGGAGGGATTGCAGTGGGAGGCTGTCAGTGCTAGCGCTCTACGGGGCTATGCCCGGCAAAACTACGACTTCGACTATGTGCAGAAGTACTAGAAGCTCTAGACAACCACTCCAGAACTTGAAGACTTATACATACTCACGCAGACATGATTATTGGCATTAGATATAGAAACGATAACGCTATCGAGGTCTACCATGAAACAATTGGTTATGGCGCACCGGGTTAGTTCAAAAGTGTATCAAATCCATCGCACCAATCTCAGCGCAGCAGCCGCTGTAGATTATATGAAAATGGGGACACGTATTATAAGGGGACAAGAAGCATAAGCAGAAAGGGAATACTTGGAAGACTGAAGCCTATTACCCTGACTCGCCTCTATTCTTTGTCCTGGAGTAATAGTCCACTCAGCGTCACCCCAGCCGGCCGGCATGCAGTTTTGGAGGATGCGATGGGTTGGAGCAGCAGAAGTGGGCTCAGGCGTAGACGTGGCGGACGCAGGCTGAGGTTAAAGCCTATTTCCACCCGTCACGAATGACAGGGGAATCACATATATGGCTCAGCTGTGCCTCTGATAAAGTGTGCTGCAATATCAGTCAACGAACACCGTAGGAGAGACTGCGATGCATATCAGAGTCTATGTTGAAGCATCGACACCCAAAGCACAGGCACAGAAGCGCTCCCATATGGGCGTTGCACAAAATGTGTGTCGGTTTTGTCTAATATCACAATTAGAAACCAGCTTCTGTTTCCATCACTCATTGCAATAATTGCCTGAGATTTGAGCACCATTGACTAGAATAAAACCATGAGTCCATTAAACAAGCGTTTCATTAAACTAGCGGCAGAAGTAGAGTTTTGCGGTCGTTAATCAGTATCATTCCAGATTGGTTGTTCACTGGGTGATAGGAAATGGGATGACTGGGAAGCTATACCTTCCAAAGCAGAGCAGCAGATCTCGATGTCATGTCTCACTGAACCTCAACTTGCAAGTCTGCCCCAATGGCCTCGAAGAGATGATTTGGTCATCAATATCCATGCACCCATGCATATCCTTCGCCACCGTCGTCCGAAAGCGCGAGTACACCTCGCGCAGGAGGATCTTCATCTCCACCAGCGCCAGACTGCACGATTTGCCCGATCATCAGTAACGCAACCCAGATCACAATACATAATGCGAGATGCATGATTCAAGGGGAAGAAGGGAGGACTTACTTCCGCCCCGTACAACCCCTGCCACCGGTCGAAAAGGCAAAAAACAACCGGTTACGCTCAAGCGCTCCGTTCTCGACCATCCATCTATCCGGATTGAACATGTCGGGCTCCGGGAAGACATTCTCGTCCAGTCTGTGCACCGTGTACGGCTGGCAACTGACGATCGTCTTCTCCGGGACAGAGTGCCCGTCGATTGACCGTCCTCCGGTCGGTACGTACCGCGGAAACGACATGGGGATAGGCGGCGCACACCGCAAACCCTCTTTAACGACCGCATCCAAGTACGGTAGCTTATCCAACGGGATGTCTGGGCTGGCAGTTCTCAATTCCTCGCATAGTCGCTCCTGAAAACGGATGTTATGCGGCTGGGACAACTCCCACATCAGAAAGCATAGCCCGTCTCCCGTTGTGTCGATACCAGCCGCCATATGATCTTTGCATTCTGCCGCGACTTGTGTACGATTGAGTGGGGAGTCTTTGCGAGTTAGTTTATCGACAAGGGTGTGCTGGCTGGGTCGCTGCTGAGAGCACATTTCCAGCACGTACTCATTTGTCTTGGGTGAGCGGCGCGGGATCAGGCAGGGTGGGAAATATGCGGACATAGTGGGGAGGTAGTAATGCAAGAGGTTCTCTACGTTTGTTAGTCAACAGCTGCGACACAGACTACCTAGTAAGGACAGCGAACTCTGCAAACTCTGATGATAAGTGAGCTCCTCCATGATTTTGAAGTCGTTCTCTGAGTCGAGCGAGCGAAGACCCCCTGGACTGAACATGAAGTTCGTGACGCCGTCGAGTGCGTAGCAATGGAGCCATACCTGCAGGAGCAATCAGCAAACGGCGCGTCAGTTCTGCGAAGGGAAACATACGTAGACATCCACGCTCTCCGCCAACGCAGCACATTTGGATACGAACGCCCTCGCGCGGTCCGTGATGGCGGAGACATGCTCCTCGCGCAGAATATTGGTCATGGCGTAACGATCCGCCAATTCGCGTTTGCGCTGGCTGTGCTGGATTTTGGTGGTTAGCAAATCAAGTTGGAATACGCCCGACAGGCAGAACTCACACTGTGCTTGTCAAGAGTCGAAAACATCGTCCTAGTCGGGTCAGCCACTCTCGATTACATATTAGCTTTTCGCTTCGTCATACTTGATCCCGAACTGACGGAACAAGTCATACAACTCCGTCTTGTCGTAGCCGCTCCCACCGGACGCATAAATCTCTTTGATCGCCTCCAAACTCGCGAACGAAACTTCATTTGGTGCTAGTCGAACCGTAGTGCCATATTTTTTGTGCAGATCGTGGATGTAAAGCCGTCTATTTGAAGTGATTTCATGGTATTTGAGTACCCAGCTTGTGAACGTGGTATACCATGGTCCTGGGAGCTTTGCGATAGGTGAGCAAAGTCGCCGGATGAACAAGACGGCCACAATAAAGCTAGCTGCTAGATAGAAAGTCAACATTCTGATTGTTGCTGCATATTGTAGTCTCTCATGGTGAATCAGTGTTGAGTTATATAGCGTGATTGGCACGACCAGCGCGATAAGCAATTCAGTCTCCGAACCCTGTACTGTCCCAGAAGGGAAGGTACAAGAGACAAGAATTGGAGTAAGAGCATGGCCCAATGACTTTGAAGCTTTTTTTTGCAGTCTGGTGTTCCATTGTGCGGGGAAACTGATAAGAGACTCGGAAGATGTGGAGGTTGGGTTGAGATGGAGATAAAATGTCGATGACTGACTGAATCATGTGCTCACAAACTCAAACCTCTCTCACGACCCCAACCACAGTCGAATATGACAAAACGCCTCTCAACCAGACTCTCCCTGCGATGGCCACCAGAGCCCCCGTTTGAAAACACGGACACCCTTGTCCTCTCCGTGGGAAACTGGTACGTCGACCTTCGCGTTGACCGCAGAACCGCAACAATCGACTGGGCAATTGCGGGGGAAAGACTCCAGAATGCAAATTCAAGTACGAAACCTCCCATTGATGAGATATCTGAACTTAGGGCATACAGATGAGGTTCTCTTCACGCACGAACTTGATTCACGAAGTGCCTTTGGTGTTGCCGACTGTGGGACATTTTCAGCGCTCCCGAACGGTGACGACCTGGAGGTCGGGGTCATGCCGCGACCCGATCTACCCGGCGCACCGGTGAAGGAGTATGAGGAGGTATGGAGGGAGCTACCGTTCGTGCGAATGGAAGGACATGAGAACGTGTCTTTTGTGCTTGAGAGCACGACGGGAGGGACGCAATTGAAGGAAGGCGAGGAGAAAGAGGTTACTCGAACCTTCATCGGCGCGATTTGGGGATCATATATTGCACTTCGACAGACACAGGTTCTTGCGCGACCCATTGGAGAAACTAAGACCGTGATCAAGAGTGGTGCAGAAGTCAGTGCAAAAAGGGAGGAGTTTGTTGAAGGGCAAGGGTTCGTTGTGAGGTACTCGCTCGGTCCGGAGGCAGATGAATTGCCCACCCACTCGGAAATACAGCTTCCAGCGTCGGATGGCTCTCTTGAGAGACTAGTGGTTGGTGGGCAGGAGTATGTGGTTCGCTCGTGGGAGAAATCATAAGGGTCGACCCATGGGCCAATTCGCGGCTTTATTCTGACCGCCGAACTGGTTTTCTTAAACTCTTTTGAAACATCTTGCATGGGCTGCTAAAGCTCAGTCTTCACCCTCAAGGGAAAGGCGCCATGGTCAAAAGAGTGATTGAACAGTCTTATTAGGCTTAGGCCGGAATGGGTATCGTTCAATCCGCAGAGATCCGTATCCTAGGGGTTAGTGACAGATATCGAGCATATCCGTAACATAATGGCCAGTATGATTTGTGCACATTTATTCACATTCACTGAATCACCTAGGAACAAGACGGTGAGGTAATACTAGGCTTGCAGTGAAGCTATGGCAGTGCCATAAAACAACGGACTGTGTAGCTACGGACGATCCTACGTGTCCAGATCAAACACCACAACAGACCCTAGGCAGCCGCAAATCCTATCGCGTGGTGTAGACTGTGGATCAAACATCGTACGTGGACTGTTCCTATATCTACATTGCTCTATTAGTGCAGGGGCGTAGTGTGGCGAGGTAAGGATCCGGCCTGAATCCGGGGTGGTGTGTTTGGATCAGACCACTCGGGATTCGGCCGGGCCAGACACCGCAGCAAGTACATATATCCGGGACGAAAATTCCGGGCCAGGAACGCGATGTACCTCAAAGAGCCTCATGGTCCGCATCAACATGGCGAATGTAACCGTTCCTTCTGGCTCGATGTCATACCCTGAGCTCGTTCAGGTTGCCAAACAAGACTCCAGCCTTTCATGGCCGGAGCAGTTGTGGTGGGCGCACTATACCTTCTGGAACAACGATGTCCTTGCGACTGGTAAGTCGGTACATTTAGTAGAGGCGTTGGCTTATAAGCGACAGGGGTAATGACCTTCCTCGCCCACGAACTCATCTACTTCGGCCGCTGCATTCCCTGGATCGTCGCCGACGCTCTTCCCAGTGTCTTTCGTCGTTTCAAAATCCAAGACCACAAGACCCCGTCATTCAGCGACCAATGGACATGTGTCAAGTACATCCTCGCCATCCACTTTATCGTCGAGCTGCCGTTGATCGTCCTCTTCCATCCGATGATGGAAGTCTGCCATGTCCAATATACACTTCCCTTCCCAAAATTGTCTCTCTTCGCTGCGCAGGTGGCCCTCTTTTTCATCGTCGAAGACACATACCACTATTGGCTGCATCGGGCCATGCATTGGGGCCCGCTGTACCGTTCCATCCACCGCATTCACCACCAATACGCCGCACCATTCGGGCTGACGGCTGAGTACGCCAGTCCAGCAGAGACATTCCTGCTAGGATTGGGTACCATCTGCCCGCCGCTTATTCTTGGATCCATCACTGGAGATGTACATCTGATAACCGTTTTGGGATGGATGGCGCTGCGTCAACTGCAGGCCATCGACGCGCATTCAGGCTATGACTTCCCTTGGAGCTTGCGACGGATTATCCCTTTTTGGGGCGGCGCGGATTGGCACGATGACCACCACCGATACTTTTGGGGGAACTATTCCAGTTCTTTTACGCATTGGGACAGTGAGTATTGGCCCATTCTCTGTTTGAATTGCGCTAACTCATGCAGTCTTGATGGGTACTGTCGCTGGACCGAGAGGAAAGGCAATGGGACATAATAAGCGGCATTGACGAGAATATTGGTTTGGTAAAAAGTCTTGGGTCTGCCTGGTGTATGTTCCTGATAGCACGTATATAGTAATGTTAATATGGGTAATCAAGCAAGATACGTGATGAGCAAAATCGGGATGACGTACTTTTAGGACCTCTAAGCGGATGGCTGGCGGCAAGTGTGACGACACAGTATATGTAGCAGTTACAAAAACGAGAAAGAAGACAAGGTGCCTTGGAACGGAAGTGTGTGAAGTGGCTGTACCGGTACCTGATCCACGAGCAAAACTGGGTGCCAACCAAGGTACCGGTACTTTCCCCCTGAACCAGGTACTTTGTGCCATACCCCGGCGAAGGATCCCCAGCGCATCGCTCGTGGCTAACACCCACTAACAGACAATCCGGAGATTTAGTGCCACTGCAGCGGGGATCTGAGCTCTCAGGCCCTGAAGGACAGCCTGGACAGCTTGCAGCTTGTGTCGGAACCGGCCGGCGGCCTCGTCATGGCGCCTCTTGATTATACGAGAGGAGATGAGCTGAAGTGTTCCTGACTGAGACAGGTCACATTATCGTGTGCAATGACGCATCACCGACCGGTCGGATTTACCCGGCCTCCGCAGCCTCTTCCTTCCTACGTAAAGTTGCTCTGCTCTGCTCGGGCCTTCTGGTCCCTTTGTTTGCTTGGATGCAGCACACAAAGCGCCTATTCTCTCCTCTTCGCCTCCCTCGTCCTAATGCTATCCTGCGTTTGCTCTGCGTTTGCTATTCACTGTCCGCTCGAATTGCTGGCATATCATGGCCCATTCAATGCGGGTGCTTGTCTATGCTCGCGTTTCTGATATCCCAGGGAACCCTCAAGCTCGCCATATCGCCCTTGGAGACCTCCTTACTGGCAATCTCCTGGGCCGGAGGTTCTACGCCACTCCCCGGCCGCCGGTTTACGACCACGTCCATATTCCAGCGGATTTCGACTCTAGCCAGCCGCTTGAACGGTGGTTTATCTTCGACCTGAATGTTGGAGGAACTCTCTCGCGTAGTGAGGTTACGCGGCTACCTCATCTGGTCTATCTTGCTAGCCGCCAGGGCGATGAATGGTGTGTCAATTCAGCATGGTTTCAGTACACAGAGGGCTAATAAACAATAGGATATTCATTAGACGCGATACTTCCATTGAGAATGCGAAATCCAAAGCAGCGTCGTTTACCTGGGGCGGACGTTCAGAGCAGAAACTCGTTTCCGAATTGAAAAACCAGTCTGGAGGGCACAGCGTCGGCCAAGACACATAACCCGGGCCCGTGGCCGATCCAAACTCCATTTTTGCTCGAGATGCTGTTAGGGGGTCTCGGGTGGTGTGTCTCCCCGGCAGGATGGGCATCTCTCATTGTCTTTATCCTCCTGCCAGTCCCAGACGTCTATGCGCAGGTGCGGAGGACAGATCACGCGATTCTGGATCGCCGGCCGACACCTCGCAATGTATACGGTTGCCTCGTGGCCGCAGACTCCGAAACGTCCCCGAACGTTGTTGCACATTGGTCTCTTCAGCATGTGGTCTCAGACCCCTCTGCAGCGATTTGCGGCTCAACGGTTGGATGCGGCGGCAGATGGAGCGGCCAATGGGGCTGAGTCAGACTTAGCACCGGGTTTTTGGTTGGATTGTCTCAATGTCCGGCTTGGTCAAAGCCGAGGTGGATAAGAAGGTTACTGTACCTAAAACAGTCACTATGTCTTTTCAGCCGTGCGGTGACCTTTTGCCGGACTCGGGTTTCGGCGTCAAGTCGTCGAGAGCTGATATCTGAGATAGATGCCTCAGCACACCTTGGCTGGGCGAGTGGGGGACGATATCAGAATTGCGGAATTTCATTGTAGTCGATGGTCATTTGGCAGGGCCGCGAATCCGAAGTGGGTGTGGCTCAGCGATGGTAACTAATGGACCTCTGCCCAACAAAGAAGTGTTTGTCTGTGCGCGGTCTTCCTATATGCCTAGACTGGCCTGTGGGAGTGCAGATGATTTCCTCGATTTACCGCCGCGGGGCGAATCAGACAGGCGCGGGCCTACGAACAAACGGCTGATTGGGCTCCGAGCTCTGCACAAACAAAAATTGCCCTTATTCGGGTGATCACGAAGACGTCTAGCAGCTTCGCAGCGGTGGCTATTTCCGCGCTAGCGTGGCCCTACTTCGCGCTCAGCTCTGGTCTCCAGGTATCCACGGCTCTGACGGCTCAGTTGGGTGCAACTTTTGGTATATATGAAGCAACGTTCGCTGCGCAGATTGTACAACCATGACAGCTTACCTACATAGCGCGTTAAAATCACAAGCCGATAGCTGGGATCCTGTCTGAAAGAACCTATATGGAGGGGACAGGATATGCACTATGCTCAAAACAGATTGTCGTGCATATTTGGGCAGAATAGCGGCTCATTTTTGGCATAATTCCTTGAACTTGGGTGACGAGATTGGTCGAGTGTCCACGCTCGTCACAGACGCCATCGGCAAATCATACTGTTTGTCGTATTGCCTGCCGCTTTAGCTGCGGAACATCAGCTCCACATGGGTAGCGACCGCTGAGGAGTCATGCTGTGTGTATCTACCCTTGCAATTCGGATCCTTGAGGGTTCGAACTGGTTGGAGATCCATGCTGGTCACTCGGCAGTAATAAGCAAGCTCCTTGACTGCCAATTCAGAAAGCATGCTTGACTCGACCGGTTTGCAAACTCCAGCTTCTTGTTGTCCGGCCGCAAGTCGAAATGGGAAAGCTCCACAAGCCGATACATGCCGATCCGGTGTCTTCGAGTACAAACTCGGAGCGTCATCTCAGACGGCACTAGAGCCTTATGTTCATCTTTTGCAGCTCTCCAATCATCTTGCTATCATGGCACGTAATGTTGCTAGCTCACTAGGACGGGGAGGTGCGTGACAGTGTGGCAGCGGGCAAGGCCCATTGGTACGCTGCAAGTTTACGGCGCGGGCACAAATGATACTGAATGATGATTTTTTACACCCCTGCGGCCAATCCCGCCAGAGCTTGTCGCAGGCAGGTTGCGACACGCGACAACCTAGACGAGCCCTCAGCCGTGCCGAAACCTTAACGGCACCGGGCCCACTGCCACAGCCTTATACTTGTCCCGCTACAGTGGTACAGGTAGCCTCTCTATTCCATTTTCTCACGGAATTCAGTTCACTTAACGGCATACATCCGGCGGCATGAAATAGTATGACTCTCCAATTTTCTCGCATGAATTTCTGGATGAAGCGTAATCACAATGCCACGGTAGTACGAATTCTTGCTGGTTCGAATCACCAATTACCGATTACATGGTTCACCAGCGTGCTTCATATTGATCTCAGATCGCCCTTGATGACCGATCAGCAGATATTTCTATTCCCATGACAGATAAAAACCAACAAGGATGTGGCTGGGGGCTACGTTTCGCGATTGTTTGTTTCTGCGCAATAGCGTAGAGCTTCGCAATGTTGATTAATTAGATTACGACTGTCGCGCTACATACAACACTCGTGCTTCTCACTGGGTCCATGATTGGACAGATATTGATATCAAACAGGGGAGAGGCTTGTTTGAGCCAAAAGTGGCACTCATAATGAACAACGATGAAAGATAAACGTCGCGATACGCGTCACAGAATCAAGATACTTAGTTCGCAGTATACCGTTTCGGCAACCAAAGCTCATACTCCTTCCCAGCACAAGCCTGATCACTCCCGCAAACATCCTCATCATACGCCGCATAAGTATAGAACACCTCTTTCTTTCTCACTAGATCCTCCCCACCCACATTGGCTGGCTCCGACTTGATTGGATATCCCCGGTACGCAACGACACTTCCCGGAAAGCTCGACGCAATCGCCGCCGTATTCGTGAACAAACCCGCAGAAGTATGGTCACTATGATCTCCACTCCCATACGGATGCACATAATCCAACGAATTCAATCTATCCGGCACAAAGGAATCAATAATCTGCCGTAACGTATCAACAAGCTCGCCTTGCGAGTACGTCGTCCCAGACGCATCGACCGTGCGGATCCGCGCAATCGCCCCCTTCCACAACTTCTCTAGGCTTTCCTGCCCCGTCGCGGGGAATCCATTCCCATCCATGCTCCCGTCGGGAATATGCATGAACGCAAGACTCACTTCTGGCTTGGGCCTCAGTGTATACACCGGGATGTCCTTGCCAGCAATCCCCGCGTCGCTCTCGTCCCAGATGCTCTCGACGCCTGCCATTTGCGCGTATGCCGCTAGAAGCCCGGCCTGCCGCAGCGTCCAGTACTCGTATGGCTGGCCTGCGTCGCCTGAGGTTAGGTACACAGTGCGCACGTTGAATCCGGACGAGATGTCATGCTGGATGTCTGGGTTTAAAAAGAGGAGGTCGTCGTCCGGGTGCGAGACTATGTTTAGGGTATTTGCGCTAAAGGCTGGAGTGAGCAGCGTCAGAGCGCCAAGAAGGGTGGGTAGCGGGAGTGGGAATTTCATATTTCGGTATAGACCAATGTCAAGGATGTTATTTTGGATGAAATGGAGGAAACAGTGGACCGTGGAGGAAGCGAGCGACGAGATATGGGGGATTCTTTATAGAGAATGAAACTCGTGCCCATATGCGTGGTCCTGGACAGTGATTTGTTTGTTTACTGCTACGCCGGCCTGAACTGTGCTGGCACATTCTTCAGAACTGCCGCTGCATTCCAAGCCCCCTGTCGTGCTGAGCAGCTATATCACTCGTGATTCAAGCAACACCATATTCCAAAGCCGTATATACACAATCGTCACATTTACTAGAACATATCTGAGAAACAGTGAATGACAGTCAGCCCAAGGATAGTAAAGACTGGGCTGTTATACCATAACGTGCCCTGAGCCTGATAAATACGTCCATTGACAGTCACATGAAGTCGCCCAGCATTATAAGGGATACCGCATCCCTTTCGTAGATTGTGTTGATCAAACTCAACTCTCCTCTACTGGAATGCTACAACCAAGGCCTAAGGCGCGTCCAAGCATGTCAACAGACGTCGGGGACTTTACTAGATTTGAGTAGGATACTGACATTATTGCATTAAATCAGCAGATAAAGGTCGGCTTACATATAAGGAGCGCAGTGTGAATATTCGAGACGAGAATCATTGTTTACGCGGGCCTGGGATGTCTGACTCGTCTAGTCTACATATGTCTGTCTGCGAGCATTGAAGGGAAATCTCGTCATGCTTCTATTGATCTATCAGGAGCTGTGACTGACAGGTACTTCGTCTGGGTTTTGATATAATATTCCATGCCCTTGAGAAACATCCATACAACTGCCATGGTGATGGTAGTAGTCCGTTTTTCTACTGCTGAGCAAGTGGACGAACGCCTTCAAAAGGATGAACAGGATAGTGACCTCAGGATGTGACCAGATCATGAGGAAATATACAGGTTATCAATGCAGTCAGAGTTAGTGAGAATATGCCAAACTCACCAGTCATGTCTGCGGCGGCCAGCGATCAAGCCTGAGTTGCAGGTACATTGGATAAGACGTATTATTCTTCAGGATATGTTGTTTGTCAAAGCCCCATGCCGGCTTCATCGCTGGCGAAAGTTCGAACCCTTGCGTGACCGGGCAACTGAACATGAGATGCACTTTTCCAGCCCCTTCGTCTTCCTTCACGAATTCGACAAGAGGTAAAAGTACCGACGAGATGGTGTATCTGACGAACAAGAGACGCGGCATGCACTGGGCCGCGTACCCGAGAGAAACAAATAGCTTATTGATGTGCTCGAAGTACATTTTGCGATACCCGGCAGAGCCGTCGACCATGCTATCCTCTGCAGCGATCCCAGATAGAATAAACATAAACCCTAAATGAGACGGACGAGAGCTAGCTTACCCGTGCCTTCAACGAGACAATTGTCGTCGGAGAATATATGCGTAAGACAGGGCCAGACAGGACAATCCCTCTTGGGCCTGTAATGCTCATCTAGCGGGCACCAGAAATCAACGGGAAGAGTCACATTGTACAGTTTGATCGCGTGTAGGTGAGTGGTGATGCGTAACAACTTGCAAGAGAAGGGATCCTCCTCAGGGGTGAACCAATCGAGGACGTAGGGATTGCTGACGCCTATGACTCGCATGCTGAAGTTCTCGATGGTGGTAGGCAAGCCGCCCAGACATTCAGCTATGACTATATCTTGTTAACAGTCATATCCTGCACCCATTACGACCTGAATATTACCATTGCGTCGCCTTAGCACGGGAGCCTGACGGCCGGTAATTTTAAATGCATCCGAGTCCAGCGCTAGGGAAGCCAGATTCGCACAGGATTGGGCAATATGGAACGGTGTCGCTTCCCAAATACGTTGAAACACCTGCCCGTGTTCGCTGTAGTGAAAAGCGATTTCAGCCACACAATGGACAGTAGGGAAAGTGACCAAGTCAGCCGCAGTCGACGGGTTCGCCATGGATGCCGGTCGTGGTGCGCCTGTGTAGCTATACGCCAAAGCAATGTCAAGCTCGATCTTGTACCAAGACTCCCAGAGCCGCAAGATTTGGAAGAGTCCAGCTACTGCTTTTCTGAAACCCGCATCACTTGAATTCTGCGCAGGGTCCTGGGCTCGCGATGCGGTCTCGCCCGGGTCGCTGGGAAACTGGGTAGCCTGGTGATGAAAGACTAGCTTGCGAACCATGGATCTTCGTCTCACATTATTGAGACCTTCAACGAAGTGTTTGAATCTGGCTACCGAGAAAGCGCGAGGTGGTGTAGGGGCCTCGTTGTATACTTGAATCATGTTGTAGATCAGAGGCTCGAGCAGCTTCTGCCATCGGCGGCATACAAGGACATAATTGCAAAGCGATCTACCGTCTTCTCGAATGTATCCGAAAATGTGGAGTAGTAAGTCAGGGGTAAGGGTGCTAATATGGTCGTTGCTGACGCCTAGTTCTATATGTTGGAGCAACGATTGCGGCGGAGGCAGGTTAAGATGATCCATTATGTAAGAATGCGATAGATAGGGGAGGAAGAAGAGAGTGAGAAGGAATTATCTTGCTCGATAGAGTGCAAGTAAAGCGAAGGAAGGTGCATTCAGCATCGACATTGATCTCGCACTTGCCTCATTCCTGTCTAGCACAAATTGGACTTGATGAGCGTAAGTCTCACTCAACGGCTAATCATTGAGGGATTAGGATGATGAAGCTTGTACTGGATGTGCTCATGTATATGTATAAGGAAACTAACTCTTCAGTGTTGCATTGATTCTTGGAATCTCAGCCACTGTTGGCTTACTATGACCCCATCGAGGACATCGTAGATGCAGAGATGCTCAAGACATCGGTGCCATATCTGCAACTGACACTGTCGACTCTGCAGTCCGCAGTTCTGCTATAGCCTTTGCAGTAAATCTCCCCAGATACCGCAAGCTCCCACTATTCAGTATCTGCACTATACCAATATCAACCCCGATTTTCCGTTGGAACCAGTTGCGCATCTTGATGGCGAGCAGGGAGTCCACTCCTAGGGATGGCAGTGGAACATCCAGATCCAAGTTGGACCGATCACGCAGCATATAGCTGAAGAGAGTCTTACCGATCTCTGTACTCAGGAGGTCAATCGACTCGGGTTTATCAAGGATCTCAGGCTCCACCTTGAGTTGCTCAAGAAAGCACTCGAGAATCCGGTTATCGGCAGTATCAGTGGGCTTTTCAGATGCACCTTTGGCAGCCGACTGGTTCAGGTTGTGATAGAGGGCCATGCGCGGATCCCGCCTCCAGGACGTTCGATTGTTGGGAGAATCTAGCGGCGCTGTACTGCGCAGACCGATGAGCAACTGACTTTCATTGACATATGTTGGCTGTGCAGGTCTGTTCCTTGTTGTCGTTCTGACCGGTGAGGATTTGTTAATCGCTAATTGAACTGCATCATGGAGGTCGCGTTCTTGAAGAGTATACGTCGACGTAGCGATGAAGTGGTCGATGGCATGTGTTCGCTCGCTAACATATCCCACATCTTCCATAACACCAATATTGATTGCAAAACAAGGCAAGCCAAGTGAGTGTCGGTACTGCACAAACGCATCGAGGAAGGCGTTTCCGGCTGCGTAGTTGGCATACCCGGTTTGCCCAATGAGGCCGGACAATGAGCTGAAGAGAAGGAAATAGTCCGTCTTGCGGCGGTATTTGAGCAGGGTGTTGTGCAGGTTCCAGGTTCCTTGACACTTTGGTGCAAATGCGGCTTGCCATTGAGCGAAGGACATGGTGGCAAAAGACGTCACTTCGAGCGCCATAGAAGCTTGCATTACGCCAGCGATGGGGATGTTCTCATCGAGGCCTTTGATGAGCGTCTCAACATCTTCAGGGTTACTGATATCGCCTGAGACAAGGTCGAGGCGGCAGCCTTGAGCGCGAAGCTCCAAGACGAAGTCATCGTTCTCTTTACTGGCTGCCGAGGGTGAAAAGAAAACAAAATGGCGTGCACCATGAGAAGCCATCCATGAGCTGATCGAGCGACCAAGCCCACCCAATCCGCCAACAATCAAGTGTATGGCGTCGTTACGGAAGGACGGTTCTCTGCGGCTGAAGCAAACTGGCAGCGAAGACGGCTCTTCAGGCATGATGATAGCGACTTTTCCAATCTTACCATCTCCCATAGACCTGAATGCATCTTGTGCCTTTTCAGCCGGGAACACCTGTAGCTGTAGCGGAGTCAGTTCGCCCAAGGCGTAATGGTGCATGCACCGACGAAGCAATCTAGCATCCATTAGCAGACGACATGAATTCCCGAAGATCAAAATCCTCACCCTTGGATTGTCTCCGGTCGTTTTGCAGCAACTTGAGACAGATTGACCGCACAGAAGGAACGGTTTCCTTCAAAGGCTTCCATGGGTAGCTGCTTGTTGAACTCGCTTTGTGGCAAGTCCACCAGGATGCCAAATTCGGCGACGCATTGCCACGAGGCGTGGAATAGATTGTCAGAAAGAGTATTTAGTACGACATCAACTCCAAGGCCTGCAGTAGGAACCATGAGATCACGAACAAAGGTGCTATCCCTGGAGGAAAAGATATGCTCTTTGGGTATACCCAGCTGTAGCAGGTAATCTTCATCCCTGCTTTTCGTCACAGTGCAATAGAACTAGATCGTCAGTAAGCCCAACATGGCAATCCAAGGGAACTTACCTTGGCTCCAATCATGTGACAAATTTGGATAGCAGCTGTTCCGATCTCACCGCAGGCATGATGAATGAGGACAGACTAATAGTTTGGATTAGCACAGTTTGACGCGCGAAGGAGAGGCGAAGAAGGACATACATCACCATATTTCAAGCGGGCTACATCGATCAGCGCGTAAAATGCCGTCGCGAAGGCGAAGGGCATCGTAGCTGCCTCAGTCAAGCTCAAATTACGAGCCATGCGCGCACAGAGCCTCTCGCTCGTGACAAATTTCGTCGCCATGACTCCAGAGTTAGGTGACAGCACCATGACTCGATCACCGACGCGCAGGTCCTTGACTCCAGGTCCAACACGCTGAACCGTCCCAGCACATTCACTACCCAGAGCAGCATCAAGGGTGCCATTGACTACCAGGAGATCCTTCAAATTCATGCCAACAGCCCGCGTCTCCACCAGGACCCAGTCCTCAACAGGTGCAGGCATCTCCAGTGACATGCGTTCCCAGGTGAGAGTTTCAGTATTCCCAGGGCTGGTTCGAAGCACCACTGCCGCTTGATCAGAGTCCGCCCTATCCAAAAGCTCCTCAGTAATAATTGCCGGATAATATTTACCAACCATCAGGGTGCCGTACGTGTGGGTGTATTCCAAGACGGGATCGAGCGAGGAGTTGGTTTCAAGACGTAGAACACGTTCGGTCACCTCAGCAATGGCGTCAAGTGCCTTTACATCCAAGATATCCACCTCCAGCGTAGCCACTGTAAGTCCAAGCTCCCTGCGAGCAGTTCTCAAGAGCCCAAGTGTCGCCGCGTACCGTGGGTCTGAACATGCCACTTGAGATGTTCTAGTCACCCACAACATTGTCCTTTTGTCAAGAGATGTGATCAGATCCCGCACATTCAGGTATTCCGTTTCGTTTATTGCGTGTAGTTGTGGTCCGTCCAGTTCCAGTAATGATATAACCATCTGATTGTTGGGCAGTTCCCCTCCAAGATGACGGGTATCAGTTACGAAATCCCGAGTATGGAGGTAGGCGAGGACAGAATTCAGGTACTCAGAACCAGGTTTACAAAGGACCGTAACTTGTCTGTTCCTCTCGCCCCGAAGTTCCGGCAAGGATGAAACAATATGAGCATTCATATGGCCATCATGAACAACGACGTCGGCCCCAGACAGCCCAGCAGCGCGGAGTTCTGCATCCCATCGTTTCGGCGACACGTATGGCTCCCATGGACGATCATCATTGCTGAGCCACCAGCCAGGGAGCGTGCCCATGATATAGTTTACCCATTTGGTGGTGGGTGCAAGTTCTTGTAAGAAGAGTTTCCCGCCGGGTTTTAGCAAGGCTTTCACATTAACAAGCGTTTGCTGAAGGTTTGGAGTGGCGTGAAGCACATTAGACGCGATAACCAAATCATAAGACGCATCGAACCCCTGCGCAGCTATGTCGGTTGAGATGTCTAGTGCCCGGTAGTCGACACCTTTGTATGCACGGAAGCGCTCTTGGGCGCTCTCGAAGAATCCAGATGAGATATCAGTGTATGTATAGCTGTGATAGAGTCGTTCTCCGTGAGGAGTATGCATCGCTGGCAAAATTGTAGCAGTTATCCCACCGGTCCCTGCTCCGATTTCCAATACCCGCATACAGGGTCGGTTGTGCGCGAGCACGCGGAAGAAATCAGCAAAGTCGCAGAGATTGAACCCATAGATTTCTGATAGCACGTCATCCTTCATTAGTATACTCAAGGGATCAACCTGACCTGCAAAGAGGGTGGTAGTTTCATGGTATATGCGCATAATGGCAGTGGCCACATGTTGCAACGGGGTCATGCGCGCATTCTGATAAAGCTCTTTAATATGCTTCTCCCGGTCTTTAGAGGACATTGATGCAATGGCCTGGCATGACTGGACATGGTCATAGTTGCCTTGTTCGGCACGCTGCCGTTGCAGACTCAGCCATTCGCTATATCTTGCAAAATGCGCTAGTGCCTTGCTGCTGCGAGTTTGCTGTTCACTTTCAATGATGCAAGCCAAGGCAAGTTCCTCAACCAGAAATAGATTCTCCAGCATTGGTTTATTGCAATGCGGTCGTATAAGACTAGCCACGTCTGCCTTGTCAATGTCTGGCTGCCAAACCAGTCGCGCCCCAGCATGGGGATCAAGGCCACGGTCATAGCGATTGTCCGTTGGCGTGAGTCGGATATTACGCATGGAAAACACAAGGCTATCACCGCAAAATCCTGCAGCGTCACCGGAGAAGGTTCGGTTCTGGGTGGCTGTGATAATGGACTGGGCACTAATAGAACCGGTCGATGCTGTAACGTAGACCTCTTCGATATATGTGGGTACAAATAAATGATCGAAATTTCGGCCCTTGGCCTTGGCAACCATGAGCAGTTGGAAGATAGAGCTGGTCGTGCATGGATGAACAATGTAGGGGCTTTCCTGTCTCTCGTGCCTCTCCGTGATCTCAGCCGTTGCTTCTGGGGCTGTGACGTTAACCGCAATTCGATTTAGAGCGCGAAATCGGGGCCCATAGCTGATCCTCATCCTTTCCATTGCACGGATGAAGGCCTCTGGCTTTACTTTCCTGTGCCCTGGGCACAGCTGTTTGATATTAGAAGGGAAGTCGTAGCCTCCTCGAGCTTGTCCCGTGCAGAGCTTTGTCCACTTGCCTTCGAACTGGCTCGTGACTGTGAAGTCGTACCATTCGGTACCTTGTATAGGTCGAAACTGTGTCAAGACTTCAGTGGGGTGCTTTCCATCTAATGTAATGTCATCAAGGAAAGATACGCGCCGTAACGAAACAACAGAGTTCCCTGTCAGCTGACGAATAGCTTCGCCTGCAATTGAGATATAAGATGACCTCGGTAAGACAGTCTTCCCGTCAATAACATGGTCTCGAAGCCATGGGACACTGTCAAGGTGAATTAGAGACCGCCAGAGAGGCTCCATCTCGTTGCCGTCTGGAATCTGAGACCCAAGTATATCGTGATGAGGATGTTGACGGAATCGCCAATTTCGTGAGACTCGTGATTCAGACCAGAAGCGGTTATCGTATTGCCACTGGTACGGCGGCAGGTCTGTTAAAACCCTGCCAGTAATTAGGCCGGACAGGTCAATTTCAGTAAACTGAAACAGCCGTCCTGCGGTGCGGAGGATAGAAGTATATGCACTGGTTCCCCGTACCAAGGTCGGAATGTAGGGAGTCGACGGCGCAATATCGCGCAGAGGGCCAGATAGAGCTGAATGTGGCCCAATCTCGAGAAAAACTGGGTTAGACAGGTCCGCAATGGTGTCCCTAACGGCCGAATAGAACAGCACAGGAGAGGCGAGGTTGCGACACCAGTACTCAGTGTCAAGGTCGCCTGCATGTTCGACGCCTTTTCCTGTCACAGAGGAGACAAATGCTGTGGATAGAGGCTGTTGTTTCACCTTCAACGCTACAAGTCGGTCTAGGTACTCGTCCTTCACTATGTTCATGTGCTCTATAAAGTGTTAGCTTATACCCAAAAATGTATATAGAAACTGACCGGAATGGTACGCGCAATTCACTTCCAACCGCTTAGTCGAGACCTCGGGATAGGTGCTCTGTAGTTTTTTAACTACATCATCCAAGGCGGCTGAGTCTCCACTTAGAGTAATGTTCCTTGGACTATTCTCACATGCGACTGTAACTTGATCAGTCAATAACGGAGAGACCTCCTCTCGGCTCAAGCTAATAGCAATCATGCCTCCAGATCCTTCCACTCTCTCTGCTATATTGCCCCGGTGATATGCTATAGTCATTGCTTCGGCAGCAGTCAGTGCACCCGCAGCATATGCGGCCGCAATCTCGCCAGCTGAGTGGCCAACCACGGCAGAGGGCTTGACGTTCATGGATTTGAGCACATTGATAAGAGCGATTTGGATGGCTGTGCAGCAAGGTTGAGAGAACTTGGCTTGAGATAGTCTTGAAGATGGTTCCGGTCGAAGTAGCTCGTCTGATGGTGATTAGCATCCAAATGGCATCTCATAGAAGGAAGCTCACCATGAAGAGTCCACGATCTACCGGCATCAATGAGATCTAACACTTCGTCCAAATTCCGTATTGTATCTCTGGCAATGACATTACCGGTAACGAATTCCAAGCCCATTTCAGGATACTGCGCTCCCTGGCCAGGGAAGACCCAGACAAGGTCTGTGGGACCTGCCTTTCGCACGGGTGAAACGTCCCAGGAGTCCACGCAGCCCACAGCAAATGCTCGATTCGAGAGTAGACGGCGTCGGCATGCTAAAGTGTAGCTAGTATCCGCAACCTTAGAAGGGTTTTTGGCTAGAAAATCCAAACTGAATGAGATGTTGCGCTTCACCGTTTCTGGGTGGGTTCCTGAAAAGACTAGCAGCTGGGGAGTGCAGCCGCTGGGGGCTTCATTCACAGACGTTCCCAGAAAAGACCTGGCGGACTCTAGGAGGACCTGATAGCAGATTAGTTGGAAGCCTTTTAATGCCATCAATACACCCACATGTCCATTAGCTCCCCCGATTCCGAATCCGTTGAGTCCAACACGCTCCGCTTTGTCTTTCGGCCATGGCTCGCATTCCACGGGAACACGAAGGCAGGCAGGTCCAAACGGAACTATATTATATTAGCAAGTATTTTCAAATCAGCAAGAGAAATTTACTCTTCGGATTAGGTTTTGAAAAATTGATGTTCGGGGGGATCGTTTGGTTCTCCAAGGCCAATGTCATCTTGATGATGCTGGTTAGGGCTGATGCTCCCTCGCTATGCCCAAGGTTAGGTTTTACCTGAAGTGGTTAGCCAGAATGTAGCCTCAAGCGCGTATTCCTCTTACTGATCCTATTAGAACTCCTCCAATATCACCGAACACGTTCGCCACGGCCCTTCCTTCCTGGACGTCACCCACCTTCGTCCCAGTCCCGTGACACTCGACCATGGCCGTTTGCGAGAGGTCTGAAATACCAGCCAGCTGGTGAGAACGGCGGATGAGAAGCTCATGGCTCTCCGGGCTGGGTATGAATACAGGAGATCTCGGTCCATCCGAATTAATGCAGACAGAGCGAATGACAGATCGGATCGGATCGCCGTCGCGGAGCGCGTGGGAGAGACGCTTGATGTGGATGGCGTTAACGGCTTCACCACGCGCATAGCCATCAGCTTGTGCATCGAAAGATCGACAGTCTCCAGTTGGCGACATCACACCGAGTTCAGACATAGTTGTTGTCATGCGTGGTGAGAGGATGAGATTACAGCCGCCAACGACAGCGGATGAGCACTCCCCTGTATATAGCGCCTGGCAGGCCGCATGCAAGGCCATCATTGAAGAAGAGCAAGCAGTCCGGATAGTCATGCTTGGGCCGGTGAGTCCAAGCTCCTTTGATAGTCGGTTCGAGAGCGCAAAGTCGCTATAGCCCGCGACACAGTGCATTCCTAGCCCTTGTGGATCTCTGGTTTGAATATCCATCCAGTCCTCGCCAAGTGCACCTATATATAGACCAATGTCTCTGCCTCTGTAAGCAGCGGTGCCGCTACTCTCTAGGCACTCATAAACTACCTCCATCAGCAACCGCTGCTGAGGGTCAAGAAGGAGCAGTTCCTTTGGCGGAATTGACCAGAAAGAGCTGTCAAAAGCCGCCAGGTCGACGTCAAGGAAGTGCCCGTACTCTGTACAGACATGACCAAGCTTTCCCTTTGGACCATGGAAAGCAGCCACATTGTAACGGTCCGCAGGCACTCGGCAACGACCGCTCCTTTTGTTGATCAGGAACTCCCAGAACTGCTGGGGCGTGCGAATAGAGCCTGGCAGACGCAGCCCGAGGCCGATTATGACAATCGGGTCGTCAGCCCAGGAGGTTGATGCAGTACGGCCAGTTTGAGGGGTGGTTTCAGACATGATAATGTTTAATTGCAGTAGCAGGATACGCGGAGGACAATGAAAGATAAATTAAAGGCAAGAAGCTTCTGATGAACATTCATGAAAGCGCAGCTAGGCGTCCTTATATGCTATTGCAATCCGAGCAGCTCCGAGAGCATTCAATACCAGCCAAGCTGATCTTCATCATGATTGTGCTAGCCTACTGACGACTGTATACATCCGCACGGGACCTGAGCTCAGTGCCTTGATTTCCTGGTAAAATCCCAAAGGGGAAAGCAGTATTACGCAGGACAATAACTAAAATCAATAGAATAGGTCGCCAGGACGCTCGGGAATCGATACGGCTGGATCGAAAACGTGCGCGGCTGCAAGGATCCCGCGTAGCATGGCTGCTTGATTCATAGTGCGTGCGATAGAAAGTACGAAAGCTTACACCTAAATTTAATGTCAGTCAGGCACCAGCGAAGAACCATTCTGTTCCTGATAAGGAGATGCCCATACCAAGCCGCACTTCCTAGAATACATCAAGCCATGCATGCACCGATAATCCATGCACTGACAATCTACCAAGAACGCAGATCGATCAGAGGACGGTTAGTCGCCTAGCCTCAACTGTATCTCGCCACATGCCGAGCAGATTGTGGTTGGGGCTAGAAGTCCAGCATCAAAGCCAGGTACCAGGCAACCTTAGAATCCCTATGCCAGGAATATTCCATATTTCTTCGAAGCGCGTCTTGCCTGGCAGATGAATTGCTGTCAATGGGGCAGCTCCCCGTCGGCTTGTAAGCGGCAAGACAAGCGATACCGGACAGAAGGCTACAGCCCACGATCTGAGGCCGGTCAGATCAATATTCTGCCAGTGCTGGAAGATCGTCGCGCTAATCAAGGATAAAGCATCCGCTGGGCCACCCGCAGTGGCAGGAGCTGCTTCGCCACATCGGCGTTGTTCGGGGGCGGGGTTGTGCCCGTGCACAGTCTTATCCACTTTCTAAATCAATAGTTCAATTTATAGTGAATGGGTGAGCTATCCATTCATCTTTGAAGTTTGTGGAATAAGAACGGGATGATGGGGGGTGATGGCTTAGTGAGGTCGCCCGAGATTTTTTGGGGGCAGAAAGTCGGCAACTAGACCTCGGCACCAACCGCCCACGGGTCACCCACGGGCTACCCTCACCCACCCATGGGTGAGAGGTCCTCACCCGTCACCCAAACCCACATACCCATGGGTGACCATGGTCCACCCATGGGTCACCCACAACTCACCCGTCTTTGCATAATTTTCCATTTTGGGACAGATTTTTGTGCATAAAACTGATAAGCTAATCACGTATTCTACTGCTGTTTATAACCGTTCCAGTATTACATTGATTCTTGCAGATATATGCGCATATTCTATATGAAAAATAAGGAAATAGCTTTGTATCCTTTATCTGTTCAGATAGTCAGGTCGAATTACCATATATCTAACAGGCTAGGTATCGTGGTGATAGTGGGCTTGAAAC